>NW_006399844.1:4031422-4035412 GCF_000299155.1 Elephantulus edwardii | reverse complement strand
ATATAAAGAAATTCTAAAGGTTAAGTATCAAGTTTGCTCAACTCCACAATCAACATTCTTAGTACAGCAGTCAGGATATAAAAAAAAGAATTGCATTAGGAAAAATCTGCTATCAGGTACCTCTCCAGAGTGCTTTAAAGCAAGGATGTCAGTCTAAAGACTAAGGTGTGCCTGATGCAGGCTGTGGTCTCTGTAATTACTTATTATGTATTCAAGAGCTGGGCAATGGCCAAGGATGACAGAAGAAAACTGACACCTTTGAGTTATGGTGCTGGAGAAGTGTATTGAACATAAAATGGACTGCCAAGAGAACTAACAATCCTGTCTGGGAGAGGGTGAAACTAAGCTTCTTCTTGGAGACAAGGATATTGAGACTCTGTCTCACATACTTTGGGCATGTAGTAAGGAGGGATCATTTGCAAAAGGATATCATGCTTGGAAGAGTTGAGGGACAACATAGGAGAGGAAGACCCCAGATGACATGGATTGGGTTCAGAGCTATCATGCATAGGGTTGAATTGTAGTTGAATTGGTGGCACATAACAACAACAACAACAACAACAAAAGATGTATCAGGGAGGCTACCTAAAGACGTTTGTGGATAAGTATTACTGGCATCTAATGAGTTTGCTGTTGTTGTTTGCCACTGAGTCAGAAACGACCCACAGCTGATCGGGTTTTCAGAGGCAGTAAATGCATAAAAGGGGAATGCCCATCTTTCTCCTGCAGAGCACTTGGTGGATTAGAATGGCATGACTTTGAAACTGCAGCACAGCTTCTTACCATTGGGCCCCAGAGAGTTCTCAAATGCACGCAAAAGCTATCTCATTAAATAAAATTGATGCTTTTGAATGATGGTGGTGGTGAAGAAGACTGAATACACCACAAACTGGTAGATGAACAAAAAGCACCATCTTGGAAGAACTTTCTTTAGAAGTAAGGCCAGTGAGACGTCATCTCACACACTTTAGATATATTACTGGAGGGACCAGTCCTTGGAAAAGGACATTATGCCCGGTAAAGCAGAGGGTCAGGGGAAAAGAGGAAGACTTTCTGTGAGATGGAATGACACAGTGATACAACAATGGCCTCAAACAAAGCAACAGTTGTGAAGATGGCACTGGAAGGAACTGACAGCGCTTCATCCTATTACACACAGGGTTAGAGCTAACTTGACAGCACTTAGCAACAAAAGAGAGCCCAGGGTGCAATTGGACACCTCCGGTGTATGGGACAATTCTAAAAACAAGGTCCAAAATGTTAATACCAATTTAGAAAAGCCCTGGACTAAAGATATACTTTTAGTGTGGGTATTTTTTACATTTTAAATTAGGAATAAAAGTTTCTTGTATCTATGGAAAACCATGCTTAAAATACTCAAAAGGCAAGAATCCTTTGTTAAGTAATAACTGAGACCTTTTAGAACTTTAAGGGATCAAGCTAACTTTTGGTCCTAGCGACAAAGGGGTTAAATAATCTTAAAATTCCAAATATGTAACTAACGGCATTGGTTTATAAC
Source organism: Elephantulus edwardii (assembly GCF_000299155.1). NCBI lineage: Eukaryota > Metazoa > Chordata > Mammalia > Macroscelidea > Macroscelididae > Elephantulus > Elephantulus edwardii. The sequence goes on along the minus strand of NW_006399844.1, from coordinate 4,033,893 downwards.
TGAAGAAGTTAGTAAACTTGCTTCAAACATTGCTTAAAAGCAGTGGTTATCACAAATGCTCTCCAACAATCTGACCTTCCCCAGATGTGTTTTAGGAAAGTGGAGGCTCAGGGAATGAATCCCAGGCACAGAGGGTTTGCTCTCCTATTCTTACTCTAAGAGAGCAGTTTCGTGTTTGAGAATCAAGTTTCCAACAACTCAGAAGAGTCTGTGGATTACAGCACTTTAAAAGGGAATAAATCAGAGACAACCAGACTTTATGACTCCCTTGATGGAAGTTCACACACAACCTATGAAATAAACTGGCAAGAAACAAACTGAAACTGAATCCAAACAAGACTCCACATCTAACAGCTATGAGACAAGAAATACAAGAAACTGAGAAACATATTAAATGACATCTCATGAATGTGATTAGCAAACCCAGCCTGTGGGAAACATTACAGAACAAATGACTTGTTCTTTTCAACAGAAATCTGCAAGAAGCAAAAAAGAGAAGGGAGAAGGGAACTATTAATATGCAAGAGACCAATCAACCAATCACAATACAAGAGCTTTACTCAGGTGTATAGTAATTTAAACAAAATGTAAAATAAACAGCAGCAGAAACAAATCCCAAAGAACCCACTATAAGGAGGAATTGTGAACACACGATATTTATTTGTGAACTCACTATAACTGAGAAATTGTGAACACACTGACCAGATGTTTGAAGACATGGAGAAATTATTGAAAATTTTCTAGTTCTTATAATGGCATTAAGGTTACAGTTTTTAAAAAGTTTTCATCTGTGAAAGAAAAAAATTTGGAAATAATTACAGATTAAATAAGGTAATACCTGAGATTTACCTCAAAATAACATGGGGACAGCCAGATAAGGTATAAGGTACAAGTGACAAAGGCTGGTCACCCACAGGTTACTGATAAAGCTGTGTGATGGATATACAAAGCTAATTCGTGTTTTCTGCTCTGAGGTATATCTGAAATTTTCCATAATTAAAAAAAAAAATGGAAGAAAAGAGAGAAAGAAGAATGAATCATTATGTTTAGATGTTGGCCCAGAACAGAGACTTGAATTTCTGGGTGATCTTGTATGTATGCAGTCAATAATTTCTACCTTGGTGTTAACCAACTATCCCCATTAGGATATGAATATAAAAATTCCTGTTTTGGACAGTCTACTGCAATTTCCAATGATATTACTCTTTGTCAGTTTTATCTATTGAATTTGATACTCTGATTGTTAAAGAATATTTATGAATCACCTATGAGTAATAAGTTTTATAATCAATGACTCTAAGCTTCAATTAGCTGTGCATTACATTATATATGACAGAATCATTCTAAGAGGCATATAGACTCAAGTGAATAAAATTGAGTCACATTTTAAATGTGCTATAAGAGTTCATTATTTAAATAAAAATTGTAGGAAATCCAATTATAAACGTCAGCTCTCTGCTTTATTTGCAAACGGGTAAAACAATCTTTTATTGTATTCCAATGTTTAACACAAGATGGAAGGCAAAGATAAAATTTGAGATCATTATTGCATTATACAATAAGTATTAGGGTATTAGTTCCTTTATTTGAATGAGCAAAGACAGAAACTAAGAAGGTAGGAGACATAATAAAAGTAATTGAATTTAAATTATTAGTTGCTATTGACTTGGCTCCGACTCATGGTGACTTTACGATTAAAAGAACCATCTGCCTCTAAGACGACGCACCGTCCAGCATTGTATCAAACAGTATTTGGTTGTGACTTATAAGTTGTGACTACAGAAAAGTGATATATTTTCGCTGGTTAATTCTTGGCAGTAGATATCTACTCACTAGTGCTTTCTTCCAGTCTTAGTCTAGAAGCTGTATGGATTTGAATAATGTCTACCAGGAATGATCCTGCTAGTATCTGAAGCACCTGTGGCTTAGTTACTAGCACTACAGCAACACACAAGCCATCACAGTATGACAAGATGACAGATGATGGTGGCTAATTTAAACAGCAAGCATTTCAACCAGCCCTTCTCTGCTGAGCAGTAATTTACACTGGATATAGAAGAATGAGTACTACTTTGAATATTTTTTTCTTCCATACTTGGAAGTGCCCATACTTTGAAAGAGGATGCACAGGATAAATACAGAAACCTAGGGAAACAGATTTTTTAAAAATTTTTCAAGTTTTCTGTCAAAACTGTGAGGACAACATAAAAAAAACAGGCTTGCTCTCGTTTTCTTGGCAGTCCATAGTACATTCAATACTCTTCTCCAGCACCACAGCTCAAAGGCATCTATTCTCCTTCTGTCCTCCCTAGTCATTGTCCAGCTCTCTGATGTATAACAAGTGATTGCAAAGACCATGGCCTGTATCAGGCGCACCTTCGTCTCCAAAGAGACACCGTTGCTCTTGAGTACTTTAGAGAGGTCCCTAACAGCAGACTTTCCCATCGCAATACGTTTTTTGATTTCCTGGC
>NW_006399844.1:3997258-4019006 GCF_000299155.1 Elephantulus edwardii | reverse complement strand
GGGATTTAGTTACATATATTTGTGATCCATATTTTACCACAGTAATAATTAATACATGTGCCTTTACTCCCATTTTTGACATACTATTGATAAGAAATGTCAATTCTTCTTCTTCTCTTGAAAGCTTTGAAACAAGTTAAAGTTCAGTCATATATTTCTCATATGTCATAAGATAAATGTGGTAATATTTACAGATGGAGTATGTAATAAGGTTTGCAGAACATGACCTTAACATGCTTTCTACACGTTTGTTTTTCCTTTTCAATAAAAAGAATTCTTAACCAAAAAAGAAATTATTCTGGAGTTGATCTCTGAATTCAGGTGGGATATACTCAAGATCATGTTTTGACTCTGTGGACGTGTTTTCTTTTCTTCAGCTTCAATTAGAACTTGCATTTAAGCAAGTGATGGTCTGTGCCGGAGGCCCCATAATTAAAATCAGAAAACAAATGGCGTGGAATCTGTGATGAAAATACTTTGAACAGTACAGAATTTTGGGGACCAGAACGTTTCAGGAAACTAAACAATGTTTGTAAAGATAAATGTAACAGGCTATTCATTGTCTCATTGCTTACAATGATGAAAACATGAAGACATCGTCATGCAATTCAGTAATATGGAAATGGCTAAAGTATAATGTATTTATAGCATGTTTTATAGTCACTTATTATTTTTTTTATCCTGAACATTGTTTCATGGCATGAGAAAACATTCACAGAATAATATCGTAGTTAGGTATTGTCCAGCACACCTCACCGCATAACAACAACAGATCTGAACTTGGCCCTCTCTCACACTATCCTCACAGGCTCCAATACGCTTGAGTTTATTCTTAGTTGCTGTGTCATTTCATCTTGTTGAAGGTCTTCTTTTCTTTTGTTGACTTTCAATCTTGCCCAAAATGATGCCTTTTTCCAGAGACTGGCTTCTCCTGACAACATGCTCAAAGTACGTGAGACAGAGTTTCATCATTCTACATTTTTTAATAAAAAAGTAAAAAAAAATTTTAATAAAAAAGTTTTCATTTTATGCTGGTTTGGTTTGCTTGCAAGGTTCATATACACTGTTTTTCATGAGTTTCATCATTCTTGTCTATAGAAAAACATGGCTGCTCTTCCTCCAAGACAGGTTTGTTTGTTCGTTCTTTTGACAACAGCTTAGCTGCAGAAACCTTCCTTTCTGCTTTTCCAACAGCCAGCTTGTTACTTTGATTGACCCAGGCTGGCTTCTGGGGAAGAAGAAAGAAACTGTCCTGAAGCTGAGCCATGCCTGTTCATTTTAACTGTCATGAAGAAGGATTTGATATCATAGGATGACACTACACTCCTGGAAAAGAACACTCCAGATCCAGACTCCACTGGACAACTCAGGATTGTCAGTGTGACGCAAGAAATGTCTCGATGATTGTACAGAAGCATAAAAAACTATGTGTCTTCTGTGTCTAATTATGGAATTTATTAGCTGTTTCTACCTAGATAATAGTAAATTTATTATTTTACAGCTCTTATACTTTTCCATATACTATTTCACTTATTCTTGTATTCATTCAATTATTAAATATTCAAAGAGTACTAAATCTATTGTGAGGAAGAGGTTTAAGCAGAGGAACAAGAAAGGTCAACAGGTGATGATTTTCGGCACTGCCCGATATTGAGTGCTTGCACCCTGGATGAGTCTTACTTTCTGGCTTTATCCGACCAGTTTGACAAACGTAAGGATTCATAAATAATCATGAGATGAGAAGTAATAACTAAAATGTGCCACAAAAAAAAAAAAAAGGAAAACAGATAGGGGTTAAAGTTAATACAGGTGTCTTAATGGCAAGAGTTTCAGAGAATGTGACCTAATAAACTGAATTTGATAAAATTTTATTTAGTTTAAAAAGTAAAGGAAGAAGAGGAGGGTAAGAAAGAAAAGAAGAGAGTAGAAAATAAATTTGGTGGCAGAGATTAGCCAATTTAAGGCAAAAATTGTCGATGCAAATATTTTCTATGTGATGCTAAACTGTAATAGATAGGAACCAGACAATCCAAGCTCACATAGTTATCACCTGCAAAGTAATGTTGTTGCTGTTGTTGTTAAGCGCTGTCGAGTAGCAGGCGACTCATAGTGACCCTATGAACGAAAGTCCTGGATACCTCCTGAATAACTTTTTTCCTTTCTCCAGGTTTGTAGGGTTTTCCAGAGGCAAGCTATTGTGGAAGTGGATGCCACTCCTGCTTCCAAGCTTCTTTCACTCGGGGAGCTTCAGCAAACACATATTTAACTGGTTATAACCCTGTATTTTCTGGGTGCCAACTAGGGTGTCTATCAAAAGAGAACATGAGAGAGAAGAAATTCCACACAAAACCCAGCAAAACCAAACTTGCCTACTGCTGCTGCAGAGCTGCTGTTGGGCTTGAACCACTAAACGTGTCACTACTGTGCTACCAGGACGTCTAAATTCTACCCAGGAGCCCTGGATATGAACTCTATTTACATGTCCTGAAAAGAAACACTAAAGTTCAGATGGTTGGAATAGTTAAGTTTCTCAAAAAAATACCTAACATTGTCTTTTTAGGTTTTTTTTTTATGGAATTTTGAATAAACGAAAAATAATGGCTAAAATGTACTTTCACAGTCTCATGGTCACATGGCTACGAAATATCAGTATAATAAATGTCCTTTGAACCATTCAGGATAGCACAGACAATTTACTGTATAGGAAATGCTTTGGCATTTTGGTACATGTTATTTGATACTAGCACCCTTTTGGTGTTTAAATGGTAAGCTGTGGCATTACCAACAACACATGAAGAACCTGCTGGTATTTTCTATGCAGTCCTACTCACATGCTTCCACGGGATCCCTTCCCGCTGGTACTCTTCTTGTTCTTGCTTCAGAACCAGCTGAATAAATAGTTGCTGCAGTTTCTCATTGCAGTAATTGATGCAGAATTGTTCAAAGCTGCAACAAAAGGGATCAATTAACGTTCAGCAGAGAGAAAAGTAAGTAACAGTATTTTAAGGACTCCATTCAATTTACCCATTGTTGTCAAAGATTTCAAAGCCATAGATATCCAAGACGCCAATAACAGTGTTTTTTCCGTGGATTGTAGTGTCATAGTTCTTGACCTCAATAATATCATTGATGCGAGTAACAATCCAACAGAAAAGGCGCTCATATATTGCCTGTGAAGAAAACAGGACAGTAAATCCTTGCCCATTTGCAAAGGAGTTCTCTGCATTTGTGATAATTTCTAAATTCTTGTTGGCCGCCTAGTAATTGCTTTGCCCAGCCACTATATACTATTTTTGAACAATCAGAAACAAAGCACATGTTTTAAAAACCTCTACTATAAAAAAAAAACAACAAAAAACAAAAAAAACCTCTACTATATTTACAAAACTAAAGTGAAAATGGTTTGGTTTTCTCAAAGGTTACTATTGGTCACTACATACTGTATTTTCCAGTCATGTGTCCCTGCCAGATAGATCAATAACTCACTTAAGCTTTTGCTTAAGTTACGTCATTGATTTACTATTTTTAAAAAATTCTTTTTATATTGGTTTCATACAAAACTCATATACATTGTGTTTAGTTTATATATATTGTGTTTCACCCATTCCTTTATTCACATTGTATTACATAGTATCACTCCCACATCCATTGATCCATGCTTATCATTACCTCTCCTTTTCAGGTCCCCATTGGATCTTTCCTAATTTCTTCAACCCCTCATTCTGCCTATATAACTCTGTGGCTTCAAGATACCCTCCTCCTTCCCACTCTCAGCCCCCTTCATTCCGCCCTTTCCCCCTATGGCCTTCTGTACACATCTTACAGTAATCCTTCAATTTTTACAATAATGATTTTATGCAGTATTTGTCCTTATGAGACGGAATTATTTTAGTCAGCATAATGCTTTGCTGTTTATTTTATCAACAATAAAAATTAGGGAATCAATGCTCCACTAAAGCCCCAAGGATTCTAAAATATAAATATTGATTTCTAGTGCTAAATAAAGATAGGAATAGAAAGGTCCTAAGTTTGAAAATTCTGGAGATTAAAAAGCACACAATACACAAGGATACACACACCAAGACAGATAGAGACAAAGAGTGCCCACACTTAACACACATTCACATCCTCATACGCCCATTTTATACTCTCGTTCCAACATCTTTCCCTTTTCAACCTCCTGTTACAGAGTAGGAAGAAACTTTGCTTCCCCTATCTCTCCACCAAGTATGTCTCCAGAGTCTCTTTCTTTAGGTCATCTGGGGATTTACTGCCTTCAATTCCCCTCTTTATCTCTCTCCCTTCTTGAAGAATAAACATGTTCTTACAACACTGCATCTTTAGAAAATCCTTTCTTAGCATCACTGTCCAGTTACCCCCTCTTCACCTACATGCATATTTACGCACGATGCTTCCTTTATGTCCTTTTTATTCATTAATCCACTCAAGCCCTTTCAACTGAACTGTACCATTAAGTGAAGTACCTCCACGTAGACATGTCGTCCATATCTTACTCAGATATTCTGCATTATTTAATATGTTTACCACTCTTCATATATTTTTCTGTCTGAGAGTGTGATGCCACACTTTCTCCATTTTCCTCTTACTTTACTAGTCACTCCTTGGTAACCTTTGGTAGTGTCTCTTTATTTCTTTATTAGAGATATCTCTAAAAGATGGTGTAGCATCCTCTCTCTAAGCCATCTTATAAAGTATTAAGTAACACTAGTACAGCACAATGCTTGAATATATTATTTAGACCCAGACCTCTCCTCTGAGCTCCAGATGCAAACATCATGGACATCTCAAACTTAGGTCTTGTCAGATGTCTTGATCTTTCTATGTCCCCAAAACTGCTCTTACTCTATTTTTAACTACAAATAAACAGCATCAGAAACCGAGGAATTTCTAGGGAGCTCTGGTGGCCTAGTGGCCAGAAGCGGCATGGCAATCCCAGAGGTGTGTGGTTTGAATCCACCAGATGCTTTGCTGGAGAAGGAGGGGCAATCTCCTCCTGCACCAGTCAGATCCAATTTGATGGTACACACACACAAAATAATAAAATAATAAAAAAAAGAAGCCACAAACAAAACTATAAAAAAAGAATCCTAGGAATTTATCAACCCAATAAATACTTACTGAGCACATATTATGCAAACATTGTTTGAGATGGATGTGGTAATGGCTCAGTGCCAGAATTCTCATCAAACCGGTGTTTGATTCCCAGCTACTAAACCACACATGCAGCCACCACTCACCCATCAACAGGGGCTTGTGTGTTGCTGTCATGCTAACCAGGTTCAGCAGAGTTTACAGATAAGGAAGACTAGGAAGAAAGATGTGTCATTTTTTAATAAAAATTTATTTGAGAAGAACATGTATAAAAATGGATAAAATAAAGAAAAAAAATTGTTTGTGGTAAGCAGACATAAACATGATCTCAGCTTCCAGGGAGCTTATTGCAGGGTGAGGGAAACAATCTCTCTCTCTACACACACACACACACACACACACACACACACACACACACACACACACACACACACACACAGCAGTGGAGACCAGATAGGGTCTAACCTACTTAATATTCAGGCAGACCAGGGAAGGCTTCTCTGAGAAAGCTAAGAGATCAGAAAGAGGAATAAAAATAACTAGACAAGAGGAAAGAAAATAACAGTCCAGGCAGAGAAAAAAGAAACCATGCAGAGGCCAAAAAGGAGGAAGGAGAAAGGGATAAAGAAAACTTATAAAGTCTGAGATAGGACTAATATGGCTGGAATCTGCTATAAAATGAAGAGGAAAAGATAGATTTGTATCAGACCATGGTAGGAAATTATCTACCATGGTCTGTCATAAGATTTTTTCCCTGGTGCACTGAAGTATCCCTTCAATTAGCCTTTCATATCTCTATCTCTATCTCTATCTCTCTCTCTCTCTCTCTCTCTCTCTCTGTCTCTGTCTCTCTCTCTCTCCACATTGCTCTCAGTCTCCACATTAAGGGCAAAAATAATCTTTTCAAAATTTTCTACTTGATGTCACTATCCCTACTTAAAATCCTCTACTAATTCTCTACCACACTAATAACATTAGGAAGCTCTTGTGGACTAATGGTAAGAAGCTGCACTGCAATCCTAAAGGTGCGCAGTTCAAATTCACCAGCTAAATCGTGGAAAAAGGATGGACCCTCTCCTTCTGTGTGATTTCTTGTCTCTGAAAAGTTTCTGGAGGGCCAGATCTGGGCAGTTCTGGTTTCACAGTACACAACATACTAATAAAAAAAAACACAACTAAATTCTTGCTAAGGCTAAAAACCGACCTTGAGGTTCCAAGGGTAAAAAATGGAATATATAGCAACCAAATCAAACAACAGAAGGTAGAATAAAGACTTGGGGGAAAGAAAACCAGAAGTTCTTGTCATACAGATAACAGAAAAAAAGAAGGTGAAAGTCCATGATACACAAGAAGCTCTAACAAAATGACTATAAAAAAGATAATACCAAAGAAAAATTGATAGACTCTGGCAATTCTCAGAAGAGTAGCTATAACCAGCTTACATAAACATAAAACGATGTTCAAACACATTAGTAATGAAAAATTAAAGTAACAATTTACACCCATAAAATCAGTATACTCTTTGATCTAGCAAGCTCACTCTTGGGAATCCATGTGCAAGTGCTGAAAGAGAGATGGGGAAGAATTTATAGCACTGTTAGTAGTGGCAAAAAAAAAAATTGGAAACAGAGTGAATGGCTTTGCAGGAAGATGGTTAAATAAATTATGGTAAACAGTATATAGCCTTAATAACAATGAATGAGAGCTCAATCAGTGAACTTGAAGGGGATTCCTGAAAACCACCCAAAAAATCTCAAACTCGTTGTCATCAAGTTAGAACCAACTTCCAGCTGACCCTCCAGAGGGTGCCCAAGGCTGTAAATTGCAAAGAGAGAGGGCACAGCTTTCTCCATTGGACACGCTGGTGGATAGTTCTTGCTCGCTCTCTCTGCCCTTTTCCTCCTAGATTTAGATTTGGAGGGACCTGATGGCCATGCAATTTTCTAAGCTCTCTTCCAGAGGCAGAATCAAAACTCTTCAACAAAATAAGGGTCATAAAAGGTGTGCATGCAAGCAAAGGACACTGAAAATTATCTGTTTCCTGGTAAACGTGCTTGTGCTTTTCTCAGAGTGTTTTCTGGCAATGATGCAACAAGGGAGTGTTTCACTAAGACTATTGGCCAAAGTATCTAGTTAGTTTCTAAAAGCTGTAGCCTGTTTTCAAGGAACCTCTGAATATAGCCTCATGGAATTTCACTAAAACAGCAGCTGAAATTGCTAACCAGAGAACAGGCTGGTTGTTAGAATCTCACCTTAGCAAAGGCGTCCCTTCCATAGCTGGCTTCTTGTTCCGTGTGCTGCTTGTCAATGATATCGCGGCCGGTAGCCACGGTCCGGTAAAGAAGGGTTTTCTCAACGATGTCAGTCTTCGTAGAGAGCAATTCAGCTATGACAGATACAACCTTGCTGTTTTCAATAAGGGGTGTGTCACCATCTACTACAAATTTTAAATTGCCCTATATAAAAAAACAAGAGCCACTGTAAAAATTCAGTTCAACAACTTAAGGGATAAAGAGATCAAAGTTTATTAAGGGAAAAAAAATATGAACAAACCAACAGCATCAGAGCAGAAAAGAAAAGAAATAAAATAAAAATTAGTGGAGAAGCAAATTTAGTAAAAACAGTAAAATGACCGGAATGCAAAAAAAAAAAAAAAAAGTGACAGCAACAGGATGTCATCAACGCTATTACAGTGAATTTGTGAAAATTTGTTGTTACTTAGTAAACATAATTTCCATTTTACCTTCAAAGTGGATGTATTTTAAATGAATAAAAGCCATCTGCTCTATTGCTATACCCCCAAAAGTTTAATTCAACTGAGTTTGTTTAGAGAGCCATTTTTCTAAACATAATTATGAAACCTGGTGCTCCATCCATTTGTCTTCCTCGTCTCCAGATGTTTTAAACTGTCTTTCCATTTCCTATTATCTATCTTTTACCTATACAAGTTTTATATTTTAATGTCCATGAATCTTTTGTTTCCAGGTTTCTCTTCCTTTGATGAGACCATTCCTACACCAAAGGTCTTGAGAATAGTTAGTATTTTCCTCTACAATTCTCATACTTTTTTCCTTACATTTAAACTTTTAATCCACTTTTAATTTTTTCTGGCACAAGGTATAAACATAACTTAATTTTTTCAGATGGCGAGTAAATGGTCTAATTTTCTTAATAGCGTAGGTTTTTTTGAAATATGATCTTTACTATGTATTCTATTCTCACAACTGGTTGGAGTTACTCATCTCTTACTCATTCAGAAAGTACTGAATATCCCATGAATGGTCAAAAGAACAGACAGACACGTACTGGAGAAAGTGCAGCCGGAATGTTCCTTGGGGGCAAAGATGACAAAGCTTTGTCTCACATACTTTGGACACGTTTCGGTGAGAAGCTATCCTTTGGAGAAGGGCATCATACTTGGAATGGTAGAGGGTAAGCGTTAAGAGAGGAAGATCCTTAATGAGACGGGCTGACACAGTGACTGTAGCAATGGGCTCAAGCATGTCAGAGATGATAAGGATGGCACAGGATAGGGCAGGGTTCAGATCTGTTGTTCAGAGTCACAATGTGCCATACTCAACTTGACAGCATCTAACAGCAACATTCAATGTGCAGTGAACTTAAGAACTGTCTAATGATTGTTCTATACATCAATACATCTGTTAATCAGTCCAGTGCTGAATTTGTGCAACACGTTCTAAATTACCATATTTTTATTATTACTTTATAGCTGGTAGAATTAGTCCTGTCTCTTCCTTTTCCTTGACCCGTCTACTCTTTAAAAATATTTTATTTTTATCGCTTCTTGGCCTTTTGGCTAAGATCATGTGTAAAAATATTTTATTTTCTTAACACATTCATTGTCCAAATTCTAGAAATATTCTGCCAAAATAAAAGTAAAATAAAATTCCTCTTTGGGAATTCTGGTGATACTGAGGGCAATTATTACACCGTATTTATAAACGAATTCAAGGAGACAAGGCAATTTGCAACATTATTGTCTTCCCACTCAAGAAAGCTTTTTATGATTCCTAGTGCTATATGATATTAATAGTTTTTACCACAAGCCTTGTGTCTTTCTAATTCATTTAGAGTTAAACCTTGCCACATTAAAGTCACAGATAATTTTTATTTTATATTTTAATTTACGTATCATAACATCATAATTAACATATGATGAATAGGTACAAATTCATTTCTTGTAAGGTTATACTTTATATACCCACATATGGTGTATGTGTGTGTGTGTGTGTGTGTGTGTGTGTGTGTGTGTATATGTATCCATTATAGTTTTAACCAAGACTGCAGCCAAAAACTTGATGGGGAAGTTCTGCTCTGTCACATGGAGTTATCACAAGCTGAAAAGGAACTGAAACCACCTAATAAAATTATCATGAAACAAGTCCGGCACATGCTTGTTCAAATCTTTTAAATTTAGTGTAATCCCCCAAACAACAACCCCACAGCCATCAGCCATCTCGAGTCTGTTCTGACTAAGGAGACCATCCAGAGTGTCCAAGGCTGCAAATCTTCACAGGCGGGGACTGTCTATCGTTCTCCACAGAAGCACTTAGTAGAGTCAACCTTTTGTTTAACAGCATAGCATGTAACACATTGTCACTAGGGCTCTTCAGTTTCCAATAGGACAGAGGAAAATAACTGCCCCAAAGATCCATGGCCTGGCTGATCGCGCTGGCTCTGCAATGTGTAAGCTGGGTCTTTGAGGCAGCCATGCCCTCTCCCTAGGCCTCCCTTCCCTACTAACAAAATGACGGTCAGAATTCCACTTTTCAGAATCTAAATTCTATGTTGCTAATGTCATTATAAATTAATTCTGCAGAAAAGATTTCAAGGATACTGTTGCTACTGACATCATCACCAAATTATTCCTTGAAATTAGCCATATTAAAAGTTTGATGTTATCAGTAAGACAAACTAAAGCTTCAGCCTTAAAACTCGCAGTGACTCTGAAAATCCTTTACAATATTAGAAAACTATGGAGAGAACCACAGATACACTCATTTCTTCCTAACCATGAGAGAAACTTTCTCTAAATAAATTACCTTTTCAATCTATAGGGGAGAAAAGTCTTCTTGAAAGAGCTTTCTGTCTCCACAGGGAGGCAGTGTATGCTGAAATATGTCCCTACTCACCAAGTGAAGAATAGCAGCCAAAATTTTATACACTGTTTGAATCTCCTCGGGTTTGAAGCCAATTACTTTCATGGCATCAGCTACCACTTTGAATTCTGCAGCATCGTTGATAGAAGACTAGGAATGAAAATGGAAAACTTAAGTCATAGACATTTCATAAACTCCAACAAGTTGACAGGTAGATCAATATCCAGAAGAGGGAAAAAGAATTATTTCAGGGACAGAAGTATCATTTAGCAAGTAGAAGCTGATACACAATGGTAAGAGAGGCACAGAACCTTGTGAGCAGATGTTCAACACTCTCTGGAGTTCAGGAGACCTAGCAAGCACCCCTACTTACCAGTTCTATGATCTTGGGTAAGATATTTAATCATGTCAAATTAATTTCCTCAGGTGTAAAAAGAGAATAAGATACTTTTTAATAGGGTTGTTTTGAGAAGTAATAAGAATTTATAGAAAACAGTTCCCTAGTTCCTGAGATTAAAAATAGCATCCAACAAGGGTCAAATTTTTACTATTATTAAAATTGGGAAGGGCATACGCCAGGGATGCATCCTATCTCCATACCTTCTCAACCTATATGCAGAACAGATTATACAAAAATGACTGGAACAGCACATCAGCAGAGAACTACCAGAAGTCCAGGCTGGGTTTAGAAAGGGTCGTGGTACTAGGGATATTGTAGCTGATGTTAGATGGATCTTGGCTGAAAGCAGAGAATACCAGAGGAATGTCTATCTGTGTTTCATTGACTATGCAAAGGCATTTGACTATGTGGATCATAACAAACTGTGTCTGACTCTGAGAAGAATAGGAATCCCAGAAAACTTGACCATTCTAATGCGAAACCTATACTTGGAACAGGAGGTAGTCGTCAGAACAGAGCAAGGGAACACTGCATGGTTCAAAATTGGGAAGGGCGTATGCCAGGGATGCATCCTATCTCCATACCTTTTCAACCTATATGCAGAACAGATTATCCGGGAGGCTGGGCTCTATGAGGAGAAATGTGGGGTCAAGACTGGTGGACAATTTATGAACAATCTGTGTTATGCAGATGACACAACCCTGCTTGCTGAAACTGAAGAGGACCTGAAGCACCTGCTGCAGAGGGTCAAGGACTGCAGCCTACAATATGGATTGAGGCTCAATGTCAAGAAGACAAAGATTCTCACCACTGGACCAATTGGCAGCATCAGGATGGATGGTGAAGAGATTTGAGATTGTACACAGCTTTAGTTTGCTTGGCTCCACAGTCAACACTCTTGGCACCAGTAGCCAGGAAATTAAAAGGCGCATTTGCCATGGGAAAGTCTGCTGTTAGGGACCTCTCCAAAGTACTGAAGAGCAGTGGTGTCTCTCTGGAGACTAAGGTGTGTCTGATACAGGCCATGGTCTTCGAAATCACTTGTTATGCATCAGAGAGTTGGACAATGACCAAGGAGGATAGAAGGAGAATTGATGCCTTTGAGCTGTGGTGCTGGAGAAGAGTATTGAGAATACCATGGACTGCTAGGAAAACAAACAGATTCGTCCTGGAAAGGGTTAAATAGGGTGACTCCTTGGAGGCAAGGATTCTGAGGCTCCGTCTAACATATTTTGGACATGTTGTGAGGAGAGACCGGTCCTTGGAGAAGGACATCATGCTTGGGAGGGTGGAGGGACAGCGCAGGAGGGGAAGGCCTTCTATGAGGTGGATTGACTCAGTGACTGGAATAATCGGGATGGGAGTGTTAGAGACAGTGCGATTGGCACAGGACAGAGCAGAGTTTAGGGCTGTTGGACATAGGGTCGCTACGAGTTGCAAGTGACTCGACAGCACATAACAACAACAAAAACAACAACACTATAAACTGCAAATATTGTTTAAGTTCAAAGAAATTGGACAACAACAACAAATTTTAAATTCCTACTGAGGGGAATTGTTGGCTGATAAAAGCCACTTTCCACCACCATCTCTTTCACAGTGGCCTTCAGGACTGGTCTTTTCCAATCTCTTGATCAGTGAGGTTTCTCTAACTTTTAAAAAGTCAGAAGAACATTTCCTCTGTCTGTGATTCCTGGAATTGCTGCTGCCCTCTTGGGAGAAAGAGGAAAACCAGCGAAAGAAAACAAGTCACTCTCTGAGAATGATAAAGTTGTGAGCAAGGTCACAAACAAACAGCTTCTGGTTCCCTGACAAGATGCTGAATTAACCAAGTCTGGAACTGTATAATTTCAACGCTTCTTGTTCTGTTAGATAATGAAATTACTTATTGTTCTACAGACTTTTAACTGGGTTATAAGATGATTTTCAGCCAAACTCATCTTAAGCAGTAGCTCTAGTGGCATTAATTTATATTAGCTTAAGATATAATGGTTATAATGTAACATAATTGAAGTAGATTTATTTAATCAGGATATATCATATGATTCCATTTACCTACACACACATCAATGATTGTGTAGTATTATAAAAAATTACATAGGGAGAGTAATAGTGTAGTTTTGTGGTTTTTATTTTTCTTCTGGGCTCATCTATACTTTACATTTTGACTACTAAGACCATGTATTCCTTTTTTTTTTTTTTTTTTGTAAAAAAGAGAACCCAAAAGGCAGGAGGCCTAGAGCCAAAACAACAAATAATAGGACAAGGTAGGAATAGAAAGCTCCTTATAAGCAAAAGGATTCAAACTAAATTCCATTTAGAGAAAAGACTAGATATTTAATGCTTGCTTCTTAAGGAGTGGTAAATTATCTTCTCAAGAGAAACCTGGATAATAAGAAAATGTGATACAAAGAAACACAGTCACTGGCTTTTTAAAGTATCAACTTTACAACCCTTTTACATTGCTGGCTTACTTCTCCAAAAGCTGGAGTGTTGGCCTCTAATATTTGCTTGTTTTCAATTGATGTACAGTCAAAGTCTTCTCTCAGAGGACTATAAAAGTGAAAAGGTGGTGCAAACGGAATCTCAAACAACAAAAAATTAGTTATAACAATCTAAATATTTCTTTCAATGCATAGCACTAAAAGATAGCTAGCTATCCCAGTAACTCTGGTATAGTTAATTTAAGGTGAATAATAAAAGACAAAAAGAAAAAAAATCTGTTATCTCTCACAAAGTCTAGAGTCTTTTCTTTTTCTCATGACAACTAGGTAATGAATTTTTGTTATAGAAAAAAATTTAAACTCTGAAAAAGAGAACATAAAAGCCCATTTCAGCCATCTAAGAGACAATTATAATTTTGATGTTTATCCTTCTATATTCTGTCCTATGCATTTATGTACCTTTTCTCCTTATAAAAATAAACTATAAATATAAAAATAAACTGCTAAATGACCAGCAGAAAATGTACTAGAAAGAAGTTGGTGAAAAGGTGTCTGCATGCAAGAGTAAGCATTCATTTGTGAATGAGAGAAATGAACAATTGAAAGCTAAATGGAAAAGCTCTTGTTTTGAAGAACCAGTGAATGAAGAGCATTGACATTTCTTTTCAACCTAAGTGATTTTTTCTTTTCTTTTGTCTTATCTATTTGCCTTTGGCCAAATTACATGATAGGAGGTAGTTTTTCCTCATCCTATCAACATTTTCTTAGTGTCAAAATCAAAGGAACAGGAACAGGATTAAAAATGAAAACAAAACACTGAACATAAGAAACATCTTTCATGTCAGAGAGTGATAAAATACAGAAATAGGTGATTGTGCAAAGTTGTTGATTCAATAGCATTTTGTCTGTGACAGTTTTAAGAACAAAAGAGATCAAAAGAGATAACGGACTGTTCAGATATCTATTTGCTTAAAACAATATATAATTACTTCTGTTCCTTCTGATTATTTGGTTCTCTAATGCTGTATCTGAACAACCTTAAAGAAGAAAGTCTCACCTTTAATTGTGCTCCTACATGGATATAGTTGTAGGATGAAAGGGATTTCTGGAGATGGAGAGAACGCAGAAGCTGCTCTGAACCTCCTTGAAGTAGCTGGAAAAACATTTAATTAAAAGTAAACTGGCAAAGTAGATACTAAAATAAATAACATATTCTTAGTGGTAAGCTAGTGAGCTCTGGTGGCTGAGTGGCAAGAAGCTGTGCTGCAATCCCGAAGGCATGTGGTTTGAATCCACCAGCTGCTCCGTGGTATGATGGGCAATCTCTAAAACCTGCCAGAAGGTCAACTATGGGATAGATCCAACTCTGTGATACACAACAACAGTGGTAAGCTAGTATTTTAATTATGCTGGAATGACTTCAGTTAGATCTTCAGTTATTCTTACCTTTAGGAGCCCCAGTGGTTTAAACAGCCAGCTGCTAACCAAAATGTTGGCAGTTCAAACTCATCACCAGCTCCATAGGAGAAAGATGAGCCTCTGTAAAGTTTTACAACCTTGGAAACCCTATAGGATAGCTCTCCTTTGTCTTACAAGATTGACAGTTGTAAGCTGATATTGACGTGTGATGCCAATTACTTGGGAATTTGCTTTTATTTGGGTTTTATTTATTTTTTTTGATCCTAGCTTCATTCCCTGGGTAATACAAATGTTGAAGCATATAATGAATTACTGGTCAAAAGGTTGGCAATTCAAAACTATCTAGTGACAACTCAAAACAGTCTACGTGATCTGCTTTGAAAGGGCATGGCCTTGAAAACTCTATGGAGGAGCTGAAGTCTGCCCACATAAAGTAAAACCCACTGGTATTGAGTCTATTCCAATTCATAATAACCTTTCCTCAGGTTTCTGAGGCTCTAAATCTTTATTTATAAAGGAGACTTTCAGGTTAGCTGCCCACAGTTACGTTCTCTGCCACCAGGATTCCTCCCCCACACATTATGTACTCCACCCCTAGAACTTCCCAAACTGGAGTCGGCTTGATGGCAACTAGTAACAACATTCTTAGTTTTGAAGAATTTTTACTTCAATGTCAATGGCTTCAATGTCATCAGCTATGGAGAATGCTAGAGAGGACATTTCTTACACAGCTCATTTACGGCATAATCAGTAGAAAAGGTTCTTATTTTTATCAAGGTCATTTGTAAAACAGGATCCTATGCTCCTGACAGTCACCTGCTTTTAAAAAAGGCCACTTCTTTTCCATGGAGCTGATTCTGACTCATCATGACCCTGCAGGACAGAGCAGAACTGCCCCACAGGGAATCTACCACATCTTTCTCTCACGGAGCAGCTGGTGGGTTCAAACTGCCAACCTTTTGGTGAGCAGCGAAGTGCTCAGCCACTGTACCATTAACCCACCTTGTCACTTTAGCTGTCTCATTATTCAGATAAAATAGAGTTGTGCTTCAGAATTTAGAAACAAATCAACATTGCTGTGGAAGTCAGAGGCATCAGCAGACAGTCACACGCTGAATCACACTGGCAACAAGGAGCTTTTCCTCATCAATCTACATATCTGAGGGGAGGACACCCGGAGGACAACCGTGACTGCAGTGTGAGAGAAAAAACTTTAACACTTTCGTCCCAGCGGATGAAAAAGTCACAGGATCATGAAATAAGCAGTATTCTTTCATATGTAAACTGAGAGTGGAGAATGAGGTAATGGGAGAGGAATATTTTATGAAAAAGCACAAGTAACTTTCAAAATAAAACTAGAAAATACTGATAGCTGTTTTGGAGAGTATGCTTTGAGAGGACATTATGTCCAAGTTTCCTATATTAAACTGTATGCTTTGGTTATATAAGGAAAGAATATTAGATTTTTTTAAAAATTGATTTTTTTAAAACAAATACACCAGAAATGGTATATACAAGTGAGTTGGTATATGCTGAGTTGATTTTCATTCACAACAACCTCAGTGAAAGCACAGAACAGAACTGGCCCCCAGGGCTCTCCCCTCCTACAATCTTCATAGGAGGCAATTACAGAAGAAATGTGGTGGGAGGTGTGGGGTTGTATTGTCAGTCTTTCAGTTAGTAACCAAGTGCTTAGCTGTTGTGCCTTAAAACAGTTACCTGGAAGTAAATGAATTGTATGCAAAGCGTACTGTCATAGGTAAAAAATTACTAACTGCTCTTGGAATCAACTATAGAGATATTGCACAAATAGCAATACATTTTGTTAATTCACAGTTTTAATTTTAAAAATACAGAAGAGTATTATTGCTTAGTTTGATCACTCATCTTTATTTGCCTACGTTTCTTCCACTTTGGGCTTGGAAACATAATGATGTGTCAAACTTGATTTCTGTGAGCAAAGATTTCCCAACGGGGGGGCTATTTAAAAAAAATTAATAGGGGAGCTCTGGTGGCCTAGTGGCAAGAAGCTGCACTGCAATCCCAGAGGTGCATGGTTCGAATCCACCAGATGCTCTGCCGGGAAAGGAGAGACAATCTCCTCCTGTACCAGTCAGATCTGATCTGATGACACACACACACACACACACACACACACACACACACACACACACACAAAAATTAATAAGTGCCTTAGACTCTATAAGCACTCCCATTTGTCAAAGCAATCACTGCTTTGATTGGAGAAAGAAAATAATATTAATTTGAATGTATACATTTTGGCATTTTACCCCCAAGTAATCATATGGGTTTATAGTCTCTACTAGCAATTTATACTGACTTTGTATTCCCGTCTCTGAAGCATTCAAACAAGGAACATCTTCTAGTCAGAACATAAGAAAATGAACACATTCAGAATTTACCATTTCAGAAGCTTTCCTAGGCATTAAACTGCTACCTACACTGTGAGAAAATGTAGGCTCTCACCGGTTCAGCTAAACACCTGCCAGTGCTTTATAACCGTGGAGCTCTTCAAGTCTCTGGAGAAGCACATGGGCTGGGGTGTGTGTGCACACGTGACTGTGTATACATGCATGCATGTGCATGCATGATGTGATGTGGGGCCAGTGGAGGCAAGGAGATAGGGACAATGATTGAAAAGTATTCATTTCTTGCACAACTGAGCAATCAATCAACTGTCTGCATAAGGGGAGATTACTAACCTGATAGAAAGAATGAAAACTTCTCTCTCCTGCCTGTTGCACAATCACTCGAGACTGGAAAAAAAAAAAGGCATAAAAATGTTAATCTGGAAATTTGCATCTAAAATAGAATGGAAGTCCCTCAAGGAAGCTTATTTAAATTTATTAACTTATTATGTAAATAATCCCATACATAGCCTATTAAAAAACCTCTATATTTAAATTCCTAAAGGCCCTATGGCTAGTATTTAACTAAGTCTAGGTCTTCTCTGAGGAGCTTTCTATGAAATGATTATTATTATTGTGGTAATTTTTTATATTACTTAAAACCAAATTCCTACATTTTCTAAATAATGAAGCTATTTTTCTTTTTCTTAGCTTGGAACCTAAATATGGAGTTTACATGTGGGGAGGCGCTTAGAAGTAGGGAGACCATGAAGGAATGCTTAGAAAGGAATATTCTCAACATTCCTTGTTCTTCACAGTCAGTTGGCATTTCAAAGAGCAATGCCTTACATCCTGCAACAAAATCAGTTAAGCAAAATCAGCCTACAGGGATCTTTGCCTCAAGTAGCTCCAAAACCACTGCCAATGAGAAAGCTTGAAATGTATGCTCACTGAAAGAGACCTTTTCGATTATGTCTATAAAGCGGAGCTATGAAACACTTTAGAAAAAATAGACCAATACTACCTGGCATTTCTTGTCCTTTTCAACTGACTCTGATGAAATACTTTATATTCTCACCAGACTGTGACTTAACAAACAAAAATGAAGAATATCCTGCATTTTACTACAATAAAGGACAGCTTGATTGGGAGAGGAAGCCTTAAGAACTGAGAAGGTGTGCAGTTTTGTTCCAGGGATAATTCAAGGTGGAGAGCTATATGTGTACAGTCTAATGCTAACTAACTGTAAAAATCTGGTGAATGAGCTCTCTGAGCTCTCTTGTAATCAAGATTAGTGAGGATTTACCATCTAGCAGTCACTAGAGGAATTTTTAATGGAACTCTTCTAGTGATCTAATCTAGCAATGATTTAGGCAAAAACATTTTGTTCTCACTAGCCAAAACATACTTCACAAATAGACTGTAAGATCACAAAATAACATCTATGATGCTGTAAGTAAGCAATGAGGGAAAAAATAGAAATAAGAAAATAATGGGACTTCATGGTAACTAAAATGAAAAATACAGAGGATATTAATGTATAAACACGGGAGAAATGATTAGGTTTAGATTGCATTTTTATTAAATCTTAACCAATAAGTTAGCATAGACTAAACCCAGCCCTGACAAAACTCACACACACACATCTAAATCTCTTATCTACAAAGTCCATAACTTTTTCCAATTTGCTATTGAAATGAAAGAACACAAAAAGAGAAGAACCTAGAGTAGAAGGACTAATCAAGGAACACAAAAAGGAGGGAGAAAGTTTTATAAGCTATTTTATAGCACGAAAGACTGAATAAAAGTTGAATAAAGACCTAAATATATTAACCTTTAAAGAAAATCACAGAAACTTTTAACATTTATGAACCTTCCTATCAGAAATTAGGCATAGTTTACCTTTTCTAGTAAGTAGTTATTGATATGTCCACCAATTGGGTCCCCCTTGAAATCAAAGTTGATGTCCATGTATTTTCCAAATCTGCTTGAGTTATCATTACGGTTGGTTTTGGCATTTCCAAAGGCTTCCAACACACAGTTGGATTTAAGTAGCATATTCTTCACTCTGTAATACAAGTAAGTGAAATTATAAAAAAGTTCCATAAAATTAAGACTTTTTTAACCCCCCATGATTTTGTTTAAATACAAATATTTATACAAAGATATTGATTATAGATAGCATTGTTTGCAATATCCAAAAATTATCAGTGACTGAAATGTCCACCAGTAGGATGGAAAAAATGAATTTTTTGTCTCTCAATATAAAATGAAGGACTACAGATGTGGTATAAAGAGCAAGGCGTATCAGTAATCACTGACATAAAGAGATAAGCCAGATATATGAAAGATCATTGCAAAAGAAAATGTATAGGGGAGCTCTGGCGGCCTAGTGGCAAGAAGCTGCAACTACAATCCCAGAGGTGCATGGTTCGAATCCACCAGATGCTCTGCCGGAGAAGGAGGGGCCATCTCCTCCTGTACCAGTCAGATCTGATTTGACAGTACACACACACACAAATAATAAAATAAAAAAAATTTAAAAAAATTCCACCACATTGGAAAGACAAACTTCATAAAAAAGAAAAAAAGAAAATGTATGGAAGGAGCATTTGTTGTGATGGTGTGTATGCATGCACACACATGTTAACAGATAAGTTAAAATCTGGCAGGAACATGTACCTCATTATGGTAACCTAGACAGGAGGTCACTAGGGCAAGGCAGGGCAGATTCAGGGATTTTCACCTTCAATGTAATCCTATCTTTTTTTTCTCTTTAATTGACTGGTTTTACTTCCATAGAGGGGGAAAAACATTTAAAAGGTCGCATTTTAAGGAACAAAAGAGAAATAGAATTTAAAATTATAGTCCCAATTTTAAATACAGTTAAATTCCAACTTTAAAAAGATATCATGGGATAATTAATTTTAGTGCACTACGCTATATGTCATAAATTTGGTTTTTACTTCCATCTTCTAAGGGGCTATATTAAATGTTTCCTAATTCATGACTTTATTCAACAAATGTTAACTTTCTGTAGGGATTTCTCCCAGTGGGTACATTTTAATTTTATACTAGTACTTATGTCTTTTTTCATTTTATTGAAAAAAAAATCTTACATACATAACTTCCTTTTACAGACCTTCTTCTGTAGACCATCTGCAGACCCTCGGAAATAACTTTGGCCAGAAATAACCTGATGCAGCTGATCTGCTGTTAGTCATAATCATTACTACTGCAAGTGGCCGCCCGGCCTCTTTCCAACTCAGTGAAAGTCTACTCTCAATGCACAGAGGCAAACTGCTTGCTTATGTGAAAAGAGAACTACATGAGGTAAATAAAGGAAATTGCCTTTGAAAGACTGATCCATTTGCATCTGCCTTATTCTCTACAAAGGCAATAGAATTTAGAAATAAAATTAATTTCTTTCTCAGCTTGTTACTTTCCTGAGGCTCTTAAGCAAATTAAGAAAACTTACTGATATCATTGTCTTTATCAAATCAGTTGGGGAAATCAGAACTGGAAGGGGGAGAAGACAGTTAAGAAAAATGTCTCTTTTGACCTGCCAACCCAGCCTAATTATGATGAAAAGGAAAAAGCCCACATAGGGGTGGAATCTAAATCCTTAATCTTTCCTATCAGCCCAGGGTCCCTGACTTTATGTTCAAAAACCATAATGATTGTGACATGTATATGCAATGTGATTCTTTGGTAATTAAGTACTTAAAAACAACAAAAAGATATATCAGCATTTACATATTAAAGTATGTTGAAATGGTCACTTTGGAAAACTGCGTACTTTTTAAAAAAGTCTACATCACATGAGAAAGTTAGTAATGCTATTTTAGAATCACATTTCTTTATCTTTTTATGTTTTACTCTATTCATTTCTTATACATTTTATTAAGCAAATACTATGTGCTAAGTGCTGGGCCCAGACAGTACAGATCAGATTTCTCATCCCACTGTGAGTGGCTGCACGGCCTGGCATGAAACTCTGTTAGAAGATGCAATTTTATTCTAACATCAGCACATTCATAGATCTGCCTTTCAGAGCCCCTCTGGACCCTTGGGAATCTGATTCGTCAGAACACAGTTTTAAAAGCACTAACACATCAGTAAGAGCTTGAGCAGTGAAACCTGTTAGTATACAGTATACCATCAGTTCCCCTAGAATGGGGCCACTATCATTTGTTTCAGAGTAATTTAAAAAATTGCCGAAGTTTATCAGAGGTAAAGACAAGCAGGGAGACAGAATGTAACCAAAGAACCAAACTACCTTAATCATCAGTAAATGCCTGATACACATGAGCATTTAGGCTGAGACATGTCTATAAACAAAAGGAAGCTCTACTCAGAGCTTCTCCTATTATTATGATAGTTCTCACCTTTCCACCTCTGCTCTCTGACCCGGGTTGGTGATGGCGGCAATATATTGCATGATGTACTTACTGGCTTCAGTTTTACCAGCTCCACTTTCCCCTGATGAAAAAAACAAAGATGGTGTAGCATTTAACATAATAATTTAAACCTTGGGTAAAAATACCTTTTAATAGTATAATTTTATCCTCTCCTGTTAGTCAGTTTTAACCGATTTGGAAAGCAAAAAAACTACAAATAGACGTAAAAAAATAATAGAAATTCATACAAATCGTGAATACTGAGCAAAGAATATCAAAGGACAAACACATTCCTTAGGATAAAATTTTTTATTTGATCATGACTTCTAACTTTGGCAAAGAAACAAGCTAGTGCTTCTGATAGTGGCAACAGTTAAATTCACCCAGACTTATTCTGTATTTGGAATCTTTTCTCTCAAAAGGGAAGAAATATCTCTTTCTTCAGAAAATGAGCCCAATTTTTTTTCTTTCTTTTTTAAAATTT
>NW_006399844.1:3993199-3996788 GCF_000299155.1 Elephantulus edwardii | reverse complement strand
ACCCTTTCTAGGATGAATCTGTTTGTTTTCCTAGCAGTCTGAGAAATACTAAAAAAAATACTAATATAGTGGTTGCTGTGATGCTAAACACTGTGACACTGATGTGTCAAATGTGATAATGGTTACCGATGGTGGACATTGTTTGGTGCAGCTCCCCAATTAAAGCAAGCTTGGAAACAGAAGTGGTATCTACTTCCGAAATAGCTTGCCTCCAGAAACCCTATGAACTTGGAGAAATGATGGAAGTTATACAAGTGTTCAGGTCTTTTGTTTATAGGGTCGCTTATGAGTTGTCTACGACTTGACAGCACATAACAACAACAATCTAGTAATAATGATTTGTAAAAATTTTAAAGTATTTCTATAGACTATATATCTACTCATTACTCATCAACATGGTTAGATTCGAAAGACCAACTCCTAGGGAGCTGTGGTTGCTTAGTGGCAAGAAGCTATACTGCAATCCCAAGGGCAACACTGTTCAAATCCACCAGGTACTCTGCTGAAGAAAGAGAGGCAATCTCCTTCTGTGCCAGACGGATCCGATTTGACAGCACACAACAAGAAAAAAAAAGAGAGATCAAGTCATTTTGCCAAAATCAAGATTACTAAAGAATGGAGGGTGATTACATTAGAATGCAAAACAGAGGATGACTGTATCATTAAAGAACAGCATAACATTGAGAATCATGGGAAAGCCAAATTGACACACAATCTTAAAATACAGCCAGCAATGGTCTCACTTCCCATCTCAGCCTTTGTTACCTTAATATTGTAAATGTGAAATGTTGAGTAATGAGAGAGTTGCTAAGTGATGAGTTGGAGGAAGCAAGGTATTCACAGGGAAGAGATGTTTCCTTTTTACTTTTACAGATTTGTGACATTGTTTGTTTTAAACAACCAGGCAGTATTTCTTCTGTATTTTTAAAAACAAAATGTAATGCTTCTGACTTTTAATTTTCTTATCCATAAGTAGGAAAATAGATCTACTTACCACTTTGAGAGTTGTTTTGATTACCAAAATGGAATAGTCAACATAAAAGCTTTTTCAAAAGTATAAAACCACTAATGCAAATGTGATGTATTCTTGACATCAAAAATTTTTTTTATGTCTCAATACATGGATCCTTGAAGAGGTCAACTATCCAGAGAGAGTTCAGGTCCTCTTCTCAGGCACAGGGGTCTGTAGGCTCATCAGGCTTTACAGATCCTATCTCCAGTCCTAACAATTTATTTCTGATCTGTTTCTGCAAATTCCTCAATTCTAGCTCCCATTTATTTATTCATTCATGTGACTTTAAATTAATTCCTCATCTCTGCACTTCCAAATAGAATTTTTTAGGTTTTACCCTATTATTAATTAAAATATTTTTCATATTTTATCCAGTACTTTTCGGGGTTTAGAATGGGAGAATACATTCTACAACACTGACCAGAAATGCATCATCTAAGTGTAATATGAGTTTGCAAATGAACCCAAACCAGGAGATAGAATAGAAAAAACAAAATCACTTGGTATTTAATATTCATAAGATTTTTTCTTCTATAAGATTTTTTTATAGACCCAAAGTCTATATTTAAAATGGATCATATCTCAGCACAAAGAAATAAAATCAACGAGCAACATCATAACAAATGGAGAAAATATTGACGTTGTCAAGGATTTAATTTTACTTGGATCTATAATCAACACCCATGATAGCAGCAGTCAAGAAATCAAATGATGTACTGAATTGTCAAGGACCTCTTTAAAGGACTGAAGAGCAAGAATGTCCCTTTAAAAACTGAGGTATGCCTATGGCATTTTTAATTGTTTCCTATGCATGTGAATTTTGGACAATGAGTAAGGAAGGCTGAGGAATAACTTTGAACTGTGTTACTGGCAAAGAGTGCTGATGATACCATGGACTGCCAAAGAACAAACAATTCCATCTTGGAAGAAGTGAAACCAGAGAGATCCTTAGAAGCAAGGCTGGTGAAACATCATTTCACATATTTCAGGTATATTACCAGGGGTGCCAGTCCCAGGAGGACATTCTGCTCGGAAAATGGAAAGTCAGTGAAAAAAGATGACTCTAAGAAGATGAACTGGCACAATGATTGCAACGGTGGACTTAAACATAACAAGGTTTGTGGAGATCACAAGGATCTGGCAGAATTTTTTTCTGTTGTGCACAAGGTCACTATAAGTTGGGCCTCTTGTTTTAAAAAAATTGCTTACGTTTCTAATTAAGAAAAACTTTAGTCACTAGTTTGAATTTTTTAATAGCAAGTAAAGACATTTTGACCTTGGACACACAGAATACCTGATATCACAATACATGTGTCTTTTGATCGCCTTTTCATAGCTTTGTAAGCAGCATCGGCAATGGCAAAGAGATGCGGTGGCCTCTCATACAGCTCACGTCCTTTATACTGCTCAATGGTGTCCCTCCCGTAGATGTTCAACAACTTGTAAGGATTCACAGAGACGACGACTTCTCCAATGAACGTGTAGATGCGTCCTTTTTCAAATCTGTATAGAAGCAAAAGAAAAGAAAGAATTAGCTGTGGTTATATAGCAATGCTATTTCTTTCCTGTAATTTCTTTATATTCAAACATGTCAATATCCCAGGAATAAACTCTGAACTAGACTTTCATTGGATGTCAGTTTATCTTTACAGCTATTCATTACCTTGGAATGTTGCTGATAAAAAAAACAAAAACCAACCCCACATTTGGACTGAATGAAAAACCAGGAAGGAAAGAGATTTAACTAGCTGGAGATTTCCTGTTTCAAAAATGGAGAAGGTTGAGGGGTGGGAGAGAAACATTAAATAGTGCAAGGGTCCTGAGAGGTCGAGCAAGAAAGGATATTGAAATTAAAGTAGGTCTTAAAATTGACTCAGCTAGATTTTCAGTTATAAAGAGAATTTCCACTTGTATTTATCTTCCTTCTTGAAACTCCACTGAAGTGTTGGTAAAGGAATAAAAACTGGAAATTACCACAATTGAGAGACAGAGAGGACACTTTTGACATAAAGTAATTTTTAATGGCAGCATAATATTCTATAGTGCAGGCATCTCGCTTATAGCCAAAAATGATGACTAACTGGTACTCTATTGTATTTCAGTCCTGTCAATCACATGAGAGGAGCCTGTCCACATTTTCCAGTAGAGTTGCTGGTAGATTTGAACCATCAGAAGTGGCGTGACTTTGGGTTAGCAGTGCAACTCCCTATGTGTCACGCCACCGGAATTACACTATGATTCACAGACATACTATGTTTTATTCAACATCCGCATTTCTTCCTGTCAATATAACAAATACGCAAAAAAGCTTATAGACATAAAATATCACAAACCAGTATTTTAATATCTGTGGGATACATTCCTATGAATGGGACAACTGGTTAAAAGGAATGTGCATTTTAAAAAATATATGAAACAACATATGAGCAAGAGCCTATGGTGATGAAAGAAGTTCAGGCTGCTTTGAAGGAAACGGCAAAAAAATAAGGCTCCAGGAATAGATGGTATACCAATTGACATATTTCAGTTAACAGATGCTGCCCTGGACGTGGTCACCAAGTTGTGCCAAGAAATCTG
>NW_006399844.1:3975122-3992069 GCF_000299155.1 Elephantulus edwardii | reverse complement strand
TGAGGAGAGACCGGTCCTTGGAGAAGGACATCATGCTTGGGAGGGTGGAGGGACAGCGCAGGAGAGGAAGGCCCTCTATGAGGTGGACTGATTCAGTGATTGGGATAATTGGGATGGGAGTGTCCGAGACAGTGCGATTGGCACAGGACAGAGCGGAGTTTAGGGCTGTTGTACATAGGGTAGCCATGAGTCGCAAGTGACTCGACGGCACATAACAACAAACAACATGAAATAAGACCCTGTTCACCACATAAAACAAAGGCTAAGAACTTCATAAATATATTCATATGTATAACTGTACATATTTATGCAATTACATAAAAATCAAATACCCAAACTCACTGCTGATGAGTTGACCCTGACTCATAGTGATCCTCTAGTGTGTTTTCTGAGCCAAAAATCTTTGCAGGAAGAGACTGATCATCTTGCTCCTGCATAGTGGCTGGTAGAACTTAACTATTGAGTTCCTAGTTAGCAAGGCAGCATATACTATACGACCAGAGCTCCTTACACATAAGCATGGAGAAATATGGAAGAATATATATTATTTTTAAAAATTACATATTTATATTGGTTTGCCTAAAACATTCATATACATTGTATTTCATGCTTGTACATTGTTTTATACGATCTTTCATTTACACATTTCATTCATGTATATTGTTATCCCCCACTTACAATGATCTTACTACTTTTGTAAAGCATGTAAGTCATCTACTTCATGCCTCATGCCATACTATCCTCATTTTAGCCAATATATGACTTGTCCATTCCTATTAAACAAGCATCTCCCTTTTGCTGAATAATCTTCTGTTCAGTTTGGAAGCTTTATGCATCTGCTCACATATGCATTAGCTCACAGCACGGATCATGTTCGCTTCACCTGGTTGAGTTCTGGTCAACTCATCTCCAGCCATCTTTGGCTATGCTATGTTCAAATAAGTATCAGCCACAAACTCAGGAGTCCACACTTCCCCCTGCATTCCAGACCAGCTGGTTCCTTCACTCAGCCTTATGAGGTCAAGTCAATAAGCCAGGAGCTCTCATGACTCCCCGCTCCTCAGGCCAGCAAGCCTTTTTCACTTATTCGTGTATTTGTGCGTGCTAGATGGACAGTGCTGAAAGCATATGTCAAGCTCAGCCTGTCTCTTCACTGTTGTATGCCTCCTACCTCCATGCCAGGGGATCCAGGGAAACCAGGGGATCATTACAAATGAGCAGACTGGTTAGCTCCTTTACTTCAAGTCCTGGAGTGGGCTCTGAATGGACACCAACTTTACATTGCCTTAAAAGCCAAACAGCTTGTTCTAGTTCTAGAAAGTCAGTCTCTCTTTCTCTCGCTCTCGCTCTCTCTCCTCTCTCTTCCTTTCTCCCTCTTTCCTCTGAGTACCGGTTGGGACTTAATCTTTCCCCTAATCTAAGCATCAGCACTCACTACCAAATTCTACTTTTAACAAGCTTATCTCCAGGACAGATCTTCCCTCTTAGTACATCCAATCAAGTACTAGTCAGTGGTGGAATTACACATTTTCTGAATCTACAATATCCAGTGTTCATTTATATTATACGTCTCCCCCTTCCATTTTGTTATTGATTTGCATATAACTACCTACACACATTGTGCTTTATCCATGTCCACTGCACCCCACACAATCCCTCATACACACTGTGTATCAATTAAGTATCACCTATCCAAGTCTATTATCACCCTGCTGTCCCAAGTCCTCACAGAATCCCCCTTCACTGCCTTTCTCTACCTACCCACCAACCTCTGCCATCCCAGTGATCATCTCCCCTTCCCATTCCTTTCTGAACATTCATACATATCTTGCTATTTATTCTTCTATTTTCACAATAGTCATCTTATGCAGTATTTGTCCTTAAGTGATTGAGTTTTTTCACTCAGCATAATGCTCTTTAGGCTCTCCCATGTTATGTGGTATTTTGCGAAATCATTCCTTAGTATTGTATAGTACTCTATTGTGTGAATATGCACAATGTCTAAATCCATTCATTTGTTGATGGGCATTTGAGCTGTTTCCATTTTATTGCTATTGTGAATAACACTGCTATGAGCACAAATGTACAGAATATGTACTGTGTTTTTAAAATCCTTTCATACATACTGTGAGGTGGTGTGGATTGAGGGAAACGAGGAGAGATACAATGTGGATGTTTTGGGGGGGTGGCTATAGGAACAAAAAAAACACAACAAAAACATCCAAAACAGAAAGCCTGATAATACAGCATTTGTGCAAACTTGGAAGCTCAGGTGGCTTAGTGGTAAGGAATTGCACTGTCAATGCCAAGGTACATAGTTCATATCCACCAGCTGCTCTAAGGGAGAAGGATGGGCAATTTACTCCCACGTTTTTGCTGCCTCTGAAAACCTGCTGAAAGGTCAGCTAAGAGTCAGTTCTGACTCAGTGGTACATAACAACAAAATTAATTTTGTTAATTGTTTCCTCACTATAATGAGAAATGGAAATAAGCAGGTGCTGACAAAGTCAACAAGAAATTAAAACCAAGAATTTTATTAAGTTTTGTTGTTGTTAGGTATTGTAGCTGAGTTGATGATGACTCACAGTGATCTTATTAACAGATGAGAACCTTCCCCATCCTGTACTATCGTAATGATCTCGCCACATCTGCACATATTGCTGAAGTCACTATGTCAATATCTCTCTTAGAAGGTCTTCCTCTTTTTTCCTATGAATGACCCCTGTCATTCCCAGCATGTTGTCCTTTTCCAAGAATTGGTCCCTCCTGACAACATGCCCAAAGTAGTCTATCAGCATATGTATTAGAATTATTAACCAAGTTCAAGTTCATTCTGCATTTTTCTATACTGATTCTCCATAGTGCTAGAAAGCAAGCTTATATGGAAGCAGTAAGTGCTCACTTCAGAGGCCTTGACATCTGAGTCTTAATGCTCACACTACAAACCTAATAGCACTGAGACCTTGTGAAAGCTACTTAACTTCCATGTGTTTCAGCTTCTTCATCTGTAAAATGATGATAATTATACTCTTGGCATTGAGTAAGTGCTTTTAAAAACATAATTAATCTTATGCTTCCAGTTATATTATGCATGAAGGAGAGTTTTAATAAATACTTTTATTTTTATTAACATTGCTAACGTCACAGCAATACCTACACATGAGAAATTAACTCAGTAATCATAATTCTATTCCCAGCGTCAGCTGTCAATCAATTACAAGTTACAACAACAAGCCATAAATCATTTTAAAAGACTCCAGAAAAAATTTTGGAACAACAAGATTTGCCATCCAAACCTCTCTATCATAACCTGAAAATCTGTAGGGCATAGTAATCTTCAGGACTGGAGGAAGACTCATCAACAATCTAAGTTATGCAAATGACAGAATCCTGATTGCTGAAACGGAGGAGGACCTGAAGCACTTGCTGCAGAAGGTCGAGGACTACAACCTTCAATATGGATTGAGGCTCAATATCAAGAAAACAAAGGTTCTCACAACTGGGCCAATGGCAGCAACAAGATGGATGGTGAAGGTATTAAGATTGTCCACAGCTTTAGTTTGCTTGGATCCACAATCAACACTCTTGGCACCGGCAGCCAAGAAATTAAAAGACATATCGTGATGGGAAAGTCTGCAGTTATAGACCTCTCTAAAGTACTGAAGAGCAACGATGTCAGCTGGAGACTAAGGTGTACTTGATAAAGGCCATGGTCTTTGAAATAACTTGCTATGCATCAGAGCACCGGACAATGACTAGGGATAATAGGGAACTGATACCTTTGAGCTGTGGTATTGGAGCAGAATATTGAATACACCATGGACTGCTAAGAGAACAAACAGGTTCATCCTGGAGAGGGTTAAGCTAGGCTGCTCCTCTTAGGCAAGGATTCTGAGGCTTAGTCTGACATAGTTTGGACATGTTGCAAGGAGGGATCAATCCTTGGAGGGGAACGTCATGCTTGGGAGGGTGGAGAGGAAGACTCTCTATGAGATGGATTGATTCAGTAACTGAGGTAATGGGGGTAGGTGTGTTAGAGGCAATGAGATTGGCACAGGATAGAAAAGGGTTTAGGGCTGTTGTACATAGGGTCACTATGAGCCGCAGGCAACTCAACAGCACATAACAATACCTGGTAATCTTCAAAGATAATTCTTTTTGGCAACATTAAAATACAGTTCAAACAGGACAAAAGAAAAGGAAGAACTGAAAGATTTTATAAAAAAAACTACCTACTGATCCTGGAACTCTGAATGACTGAGACAGAGTAGTTTATGAGATTGGAATGACAGATTCTAGGTCTGCCCAATCATGATCGTTCTTTCTCACTAGATAATATTTCAACTCAACTCAACACATTGTCTTCAAGTTGGAACCAACTCATTGTTGACACTCCAGGAGTTTTCAGTGGGTGTAAATGACATGTAAGGAAATTGCCCATCTTTCTTCCTCCCCGTCGCCGGTGGATTTACACTGTGGTTTGGGTTGGCAGTGAAACTCCCTATGGCCTATGCCACTAGAGCTCCCTAGATGATATCTCGTGCCACTAATAACTTGTTCTTCCCTGAAATTCCATTTTATTTTAAAGAAAAGATTTTGTTTAGCAGAGTCTAGCCATCATGCTTATAAAAGACAATTAAAATTCAAGCATCTGATTAATTTATCACTGTTCATTTGATATATAGTGGAAAAGATGCACCATACTACCATATTAAATATAGTGCTTCAGGAACTTCTACATTAGAAGCTGTTCTGGCTTGAAACTCCAGTTATGAAAATAGTAAGCATTCAATTTGGTTCAATCTTAAAACGACCACTAGATGGTGCCTTGCATACAGTTTAATGGCAAGCCAGGATTTGCTTTTCTTTGCACTGCCCTGGGTTAAGAAGTATGCTCTGCAGTAATACAGTCACCTGCTTGGTTTACCAGCAAGAGAAAATGCTGTGCTTATCCTGGATGACAAATGGGTGAGACCAACTCTGACTAGAGAACCAAAGAAAGCATTCTTACGACCTTGGTGCAGGGATGTTTTGTGGCAAACTTCTATAAATTAATTCTTCAAATATTTATTCTCTACCCACTTTATGACATACTTTGGACATGTTGCAAGGAGGGACTGGCCCTTGGAGAGGAACATCATGCTTGGAAAGGTGGAGGGACAGCAAAAGAGAGGAAGACCCTCAATGAGATGGATCAATTCAGTGACCGGGTTAATGGGAGTGGGTGTGTCAGAGACAATAAGGTTGGCACAGGATAGAGCAGGGGTTAGAGCTCTTGTACACAGGGTCGCTACGAGTCACAAGCAAGTCAATGGCACATAACAACAATCCACTTTGTGCCAGACACTGGGCCTGGGCTCATGAATATGAATAAAAACAAAGGATGGAAAGTATTGTAAAGAAATAATAGCACTAAGGTATGATAAACAAGATAGGAGGGTATATACTGTGGTGGCAAAGATGATGACAACATCAACCCTTCTTTTACTGAGGAACTTGGAAGGATAATATGCAAATCCCACAGCACAGCTAACAGCTCTTATGTGTTCTGGCTTTCCCATTTCTCACTTGTCTCTCCAGTGCTCTAATTGTCAATAACAATCCACCCCCAACCCAACACACACATACACACACACTACTACGTGCACGCGCATACACGCAAGCCACTGTGTGCCTATACACACTTCTTATTATCCACACCTATTCTCCTTCTTTCAACCCTTTCATGTCTCTTCTCACACCCATCTACTGTGTGCATAGTTTTCAAAGTTCCCATCATGCTTTCACAATTTTGCCAACAGGGTTTCTTCCACCCAGACAACTTTCTCCAAACTCTTCTTCCCCTCTCTGCATGGCAAATCTTCCCTCATTCTTCAAAAGGCCAAACAGCAGCTCCTCTATGAAACCAGTTTTGATTCCTCAAATCCAATATCAGAATGATGATCTTTGCTCTGTTCAGGATTTTCTTCCTTTTAGAATTTCCCAAATGCTTAAAACAGCCTCATGGTAAATGATTTTTAAGTTCATTTATTAAAAAAAAAATGTAAACGTATTTCCTAAAAAAGCCAGTTCTTTTTGTTAGCTTCTCAGCAAAATAAAGAGTGTTAAGTGTTTATCAGGAGCAAAGATAGGTAATTTCAGAATAATCCCTTGAAAATGAATTCTGAAGCGTTAAGTTAAAAAAAATGTGGCCTCATTATCTTGCACACCTCACATATAAAAAAGCACTAGGGAGCTCTGGCATTATCGTCCCTGTGGCGTTGGGGTTTGCACTGCTAACCAAAAGGAAATGACTGCCGCTCTAGAGGTTTGGGTGATCTCTTCCTGTGTGCTTCACAGCCCCTGAAAACCTGCCAGAGGGTCAGAAATGAGTTGGTTCCAACTGGACAGCAATGAGAGATCAGTCATGGGCTGACCTAGTGTGATGCTGCTCTACAGAAAAGTGCAAGAAGTGGGGAGCAGGAGCCATAGCTAACACATGGGAAGTGATACCACAAATGCCAATACATGTGACATGATACCAAAGATGAGTAAGAGCTAGCTGTGGGCTAACATGGATTTACAATATGAAAAGAAAACTCATGGTAGAAAGCTTTGGTGAGAGAATGCCAGGAAGCAGCAGGAAAATGAGAATGGAGCTGATACATGATACTTGAGAGCCAGCCTGAAGAAGTACAACCTTGGTGTGGCTAGAAACAAGGACCAGAGAAGGTTTTTCTAGTTAAAGAGATTAACAGGGCTCTCAATCCTAAAGACATGTTGTTTGAGTCCACCGACTGCTTTGTGGGAGAAAGATGGACAACCTCCTCCCATGCAATTAACTGCCTCTGAAAACCCGCTGGAGGGTCAGCTATGGGTAGATTCTGACTTGGTGGTGCACAACAGGAACAAATGAGAAGACTGACTGCAGAAAACAAGGCAAAAGGCAATGGTACATATGGAATTAAAACCTATCTGAGCTGTAAAGATAAGAAAGAAATTCAGTCAGGATGACAAGACTTCAAATTCATACTTGAGGCTTCCAAGTTAGGCTTGCCTACTAACCGAATTCAGTGTTAGCCTTAGCTGACTTCTTGAAGTACCAATTGATTTCTAAAAATCAATTATAATTAGGAGGAAAATTATCTATGAATAATGCACCACATATTTAATAAAATCTTAACATGAATAAATACTGCTCATTTATTTCTTGAGAAGCTTACTCTTTCTGTATAGGTGCTGCTTAAATTAATCTCATTGATTTGGTCTGTCAGCTTTTCAACCCAAATGAAGTATGAAACTGTTACAACCATTTCTGTTTATCAGAAGATATGTTTACCTATACATGTTGCTCCCATCTTTTTTCCCTTCCACATGTCTCCAACCAAGTGCAATCTTGGTTCCACTCATACAGTGCAGTAAATTATATAAATCAAACTTTCCAAAGTAAGCTTTTAAATGAAATTGCTAAGTTCTTTGGTTGATTTTCTGTCCTCATCTTATTTTACTCCTCAGGAGTAATCAGTACTGACTTCCGCTTTCCCAGAACGACCTTCTCTTGGCTTCTGTGAAGTCCTGTTCTATGGGTCTGCCTCCTACCTCTCTAGTGTTCCTCTGTCAGTCTCCTTTGCCAGCTCTACACATTCAAATGCTTTAGGACTGGGTCCAAGATTTACTTTAAAATGAAGGGACTCCCATTTCAGGAGGATGGAATCCTTTTCTACCTTCTGAAAATAAGAGAATGACAGCAACAACTAAAAAGATAGAAACAAAGGACATGTTTGTCATGAAACAAAGGACTAGTCACAAAACTCTGACCTATAATGGATGAAGAAAGGTTGCTGAATGCTATGTAAACTAGGTGTGGCCAAGCGAAGGTGCTCAAAGTGAACAAACACTTCTGAAATTCTTGGGTCTTGGAGGAGAGTTCTTCAAAAACTGACTGCATTTCCCTAGTGGCTGAGCCAACAACATTTTGCCAAGGATTGCAAAGTGTCAGTGTTCTGGTGCCTATGGAACAAACTGCATCCTATTTGACACTCTTGAGTAGCTGAAGGGAGGGACTAAATAAAGAAATAAGCAGACCTATTCCTGCAAGAGCAACAGTGTCTCTCTGGAGACTAAGGTGTGCCTGATACAGGCCATGATATTTGCAATCACTTGTTATGCATCAGAGAGTTGGACAATGACTAGGGAGAACAGAAGGAGAGTGGATGCTTTTGAGCTGTGGTGCTGGAGAAGGGTACTGAATGTACCATGGACTGCCAGGAAAACAAACAGATTCATCTTGGAGAGGATTAAACCAAGCTACTCCTTGGAGGCAAGGATTCTGGGGCTTCGTCTGACATACTCTGGACATGCTGCCAGGAGGAACGGGTCCTTGGAGAGGGACATCATGCTTGGGAGGGTGGAGGGACAGCGCAGGAGGGGAAGACCCTCTATGAGATGGATTGATTCGGTGACTGGGGTAATCGGGATGGGTGTATCAGAGGCGGTGCGGTTGGTGCAGGATAGAGCAGGGTTTAGGGCTGTTGTGCATAGGGTCGCTATGAGTCGGAAACGACTCGACGGCACATACCAACAACAACAACATTCCTGCAAAGGGCATGCTACCAGAACAGTGAGTAGAAAAAAGCAAAAGTAGGGAAAGTTGCTGTTCAATAATGGTCTTTTTTTTTTCTTTCTTTTTTTTCTTTTTTCAATAATGGTCTTAATACATGAAAAGAGCTAATGCTAAGTCACCTCTCTGAAGGTGGCTGCAGACAGGGGGGCTTCCTTGGTAAGCAGGGAAACTTTCTGCCACTCCAGGGTGGAGAGCTGGTGAGAAAGGGTTTTAGAAGTAACAGAGCCCACACTTAGTGGTGTACTGGCTCTTCTGAACATTATCTTTCAACAACTAACCAACCCAGAATAAGCCCCACCTATGCAAAGATAACAAAATGAAACAGAATGGGGCCCATGATAAGATATTACAAGAAAAAAAGTAGGCAAGGAGCACAAGAAGCTGAAGGCTGATCAACAATACACACATCGCATGAAACAGAAAAATTAGACGAATACTCCTGTATGAAAGCAAAGAATGCAAAGACAATGAGTTCTCTGAAACAAATGATCAAAGAAGGCAAAATTTTAGAAGATAAATATTTTTAAAAATTCTTTCTCTTTTATAGGGGTTAAAAAGAAATAAGAAGTTGGAACCACGAGAGAGAAAAAAAAAAAAAAGAAACAAAAAAAACCCCACCACAGAAAGGAAGCTTGGATTAGGAAACATAAAAAGGAGAACACACACAAAAAGCAAAGATAAGTAGGATGAAAAAGAAAAGGCAGAGAAAATTATGCCAAATGTATTAAAAAACAAATTAAAAGAAAGTTGTTGTTGTTATGTGCTGTCGAATTGCTTGCGACTCATAGCAGCCGTATATACAACAGCCCTAAACCCTGCTGTATCCTGTGCCAATCGCACCGCCTCTGACACACTCATCCCTATTACCTGAGTTACTGAATCAATCCACCTCATAGAGAGTCTTCCCCTCCTGTGCTGTCCCTCCACCCTCCCAAGCATGATGTCCCTCTCCAAGGACCTGTCCCTCCTTACAACATGTTCAAAGTATGTCAGACGAAGTCCCAGAATCCTTGCCTCCAAGGAGTAGCCTGGTTTAACCCTCTCTAGGTTGAATCTGTTTTCTCGGCAGTCCATGGTACATTCAATACTCTTCTCCAGCACCACAGCTCAAAGGCATCAATTCTCCTATCCTCCCTAGTCATTGTCCAACTCTCTGATATATAACTACTGATTGCAAAGACCATGGCCTGTATCAGACGCACCTTAGTCTCCAGAGACACACTGTTGCTCTTGAGTACTTTAGCGAGGTCCCTAACAGTAGACTTTTCCATTGCAATATGTTTTTTGATTTCCTGGCTACTGGTGCCAAGAGTGTTGACCGTGGAGCCAAGAAAACTGAAGCTGTGAACAATCTCAATCTCTTCGCCCTCCATCCTGATACTGCCAATTGGTCCAGTGGTGAGAATCTTTGTCTTCTTGACATTGAGTCTCAGTCCATACCGAAGGCCGCAGTCCTTGACCCTCTGCAGCAAGTGCATGAGGTCCTCCTCAGTTTCAGCAAGCAGGGTTGTGTCATTTGCATAAGGCAGATTGTTAATAGATCTTCCACCAATCCTGATGCCACCCTTCTCCTCATAGAGCCCAGCTTCTCATATAATCTGCTCTGGAGATAGGACACATCCCTGGCATACACCCTTCCAAATTTTGAACCATGCAGTGTTACTCTGCTCTGTTCTGACGACTGCCTCTTGGTCCAAGTATAGGTTTTGCATTAGCACAATTAAATGTCCTGGGATTCCCATTCCTCTTGGAGTCAGCCACAGTTTGTTATGATCCACACAGTCAAATGCCTTTGCATAATCAATAAAATACAGATATACATTCTTCTGGTATTCCCTGCTTTCAGCTAAGATCCATCTAACATCAGCTACAACATCCCTAGTACCACAACCCCTTCTAAACCCAGCCTGGACTTCTGGCAGTTCTCTGCTGATGTGCTGTTCCAGTTGTTTTTGGATAATCTTTAGTAGAATCTCACTTGCATGTGAAATCAATGATATTGTTCTGTAGTTTCTGCACTCTGTTGGGTCACCCTTCTTTGGAATGGGAACAAATATATATCTCTTCCAGTCAAGTGGTTGTTCTCCAGATTTCTTGGCATAACTTGGTGAACACATGCAGGGCAGCATCTGTTAACTGAAATACGTCCATTGGTATACCATCTATTCCTGGGGCCTTATTTTTCGCTATTTCCTTCAAAGCAGCTTGAACTTCTTCCTTCATCACCATAGGCTCTTGCTCAAATGTTATTTCATTAAATTCTTCTGTATCTGCCAATTCCTTTCGATACAATGACTCAGTATATTCCTTTCATCTTCTTTTAAGACTTCCTGGATCATTTCATATTCTGCCTAAAGCATCCTTGATTATAGCAACTCGAGGTTTGAATTTGTTCTTCAGTTCCTTGAGCTTAAGAAATGCTGAATGAGTTTGGCCCTTTTGATTTTCCAACTCTAGCTCCTTGCACATTTCATTGTAATATTTTGCTTTGTCATCCTGTGCTGCCTTTTGGAATCTTCTGTTCAGCTCTTTAGTATCTTGAATTCTTCCTTGTGCTTTGGCTTCTCTAAGCTCCAGTGCAATCTTCAGACATCCATTTTGGTCTTTAAAATAAAGTAGAAATTTAAAAAATATAGGAGTGAAATAAGGGAGATTACTGATAACTGGTGTCATGGAAGACTTTAGACTCCATGGAAGACTTCTTCTTTAGTATGATAATGGTGACATTTCAAAATAGTAAATAAATATATCAATAGTTGTTGTTGTTGTTATGTGTCTTGGAGTCAACTACAATACCTAGTGACACTATGAACAGCTCTGAAGCCTGCGCTATCCTGAGCCAATCTCACCGTCCCTGGCACATCTACCCTACTGCCATAGTCACTGTGATCCATCTCATCCAGGGTCTTCCTCTCCTGCACTAACCTTTTATCCTTCCAAACATGATGTCCTTCTCCAAGGACTGGTCCCTCCTGGCAATATGCCCAAAGAATGAGAGACAGAGCTTCACAAACTTTGTCTCCAAGGAGTAACCTGGTTTCATCTTCTCCAGGACAGATCTGTTTGTTCTCTTGGCAGTCCATGGTACTTTCAATACTCTTCTCCAGTACAACTCAAAGGCATCAATTCTTCTTATGTCATTTTTCATTCATCACTGTCCAGCTCTCCGATGCATAGCAAGGGATTGAGAAGACCATGGTTTGGATCAGGTGCACTAACTTTGTTGTTAGACTGACATCACTGCTGTTTGGCCCTCTGGAGAGGTAGCTGACAACAGACTTTCTCAAAGCAGCTTGTCTTCTGATTGCCCGACTACTAGTGCCAACAGTGTTATATGCGGATGTGAGCAAGATGAAATTATTAAGAAAATTATTAAGAAAAATTATCAATCTCTTCTTCATCTATCATGAAGCTGCTAATTGGCCTGGAGGTGAGAATCCTTGTTTTCTTGAAGTTGAGATGCAATTCATATAGAAGATTGTAGTCCTGGACCTTCTACAGACACTTATAGTTCTCCTCAGTTTCTGCAAGCAGGGTTGTGTCATTTTCATAACACACATTGTTGATTAGTCTTCCTTTAATCCTCTTGCCACATTCTTTTTTATAGAGTCCAACCTCTTGAATTATTTGTTCTGCAGGTAAGGAAACAGGAGGCATCCCTGATGCACTCCTTTCCTAATCTGAACCATGCAGTGTTTCCTTGCTCTTTTCACAGGACTGTTTCCTGGTCTCACAGAAAGCATAGGTTTCACATGAGCACTATCAAGTGTTCTGGGATTCCCATTCTTCTCAATGTCAGCCACAATTTAATGCCTTTGCCTAGTCAATAGAAAACAAAGAAACATTCTTCTGGTACCCTCTGCTTTCAGCCAATATCAAGAAATTGTATTAGAAAATGAGGAATCATCATCATAGATCACTGCTGTTTTTGGGAGGAGTCACTGAGATCTATAACTCATAATTATCCTATATTACAACAGAATGAAATTATGCCCAATCCAGTCACATCCTCATAACCTCTGCTGTGTTGAAATTCATTGTTGCAATTACTATGTCAATTCATGTCATTGAGGGCCTCCTTCTCTTGACTTTCTACTTTTCCAAGCATAATGCCTTTTTCCAAAGACTGGTCCTTCCTGATAACATATTTGAAGAATGTGAGATGAAGTCTCACCATCCATCCTTGCTTCTAAGGAGCACTCTGGATACACTTACACAACTAAGACAGTTTAGCTTATTCTTTTGGCAGCCCACATCCTATTAAAAACCTTTCACTAACACAATTCAAAGGCATATATTCTTCAGTGTTTACTATTCATATCTAACTTTTCATATATATACTGATGAAAAAACTTAAAATTGTATTATGGTTTCTATCAAATACCCCTTAGTCCTAAAAGTGACAATCTTGCTTTTAAGCATTTTACAGATGTTTGCCCAATGCAGTAGATGTTTTTATTTTTAATTCTATATTGGTTTACTTACAAAATTTGTGTACATTGTTTTTCACACCAGATCTTTCCCCCTTCCTTTACCTACCTCTCCCTTCACCTATCAAATTGTGTGATCCTATGATTAAGCTCCCTCTCCATTCTCACCCCTCTAGATGTTTGGATTTCTTGACTGCTACTTCCATGGGGTGTTATCTGTGGATCCAAGTAAAATGAAATCTTTGACAACGTCAATCCTTTCTGCATTTATCATGATGTTGCTCACTGGTCCAACTGTGAAAATTTTTTCTTTTCCTCATGTTCAAGTGTAAGCCATACTGAAGGCTACAGTCTTAGAGCTCCTTTGGGAAGAGCTTCAAGACCTCTTTACCTTC
Organism: Elephantulus edwardii; assembly: GCF_000299155.1. NCBI lineage: Eukaryota > Metazoa > Chordata > Mammalia > Macroscelidea > Macroscelididae > Elephantulus > Elephantulus edwardii. Next base: position 3,978,642 of record NW_006399844.1, on the reverse strand, counting down.
AGCAAGCAGGCTTGTGCCATCTGCATATTGCAGGTGGTAGATGAGCCTTCCTCTAATCTTAATGTCATAGTCTTCTGCATATAATCCGGCTTCTTGGATGACTTGCTAAGCATATAGATTGAATAGGTACAGTGAAAAGATACAACCCTGACCCACATTTTTTTCTGATTTTAAGTCATGCAGTAGCCCCTTAATCTGTTCAAACAACCCTTTCTGGTCTATGTGTAGGTTCCATTGTGAGCACATTTAAGTATTCTACACTCCTCACTTTTCTCAGTGCTATCAATGATTTATTTATTATCATTCACACAGATTAATGCCTTTGAATATCAGTAAAACAGAAGTAAACTTTTTCCTGATATTCTCTGTTTCCAGTCAATATCCATCTGATGACAGTAACGATCCTTGTGCCACAGACTTCTGAATCCAAGTTGAACTTCTGGTCCAAGTTGTCAAAGTACTACTGCTACTAATGATATGATTTACATAGATTGTTAGTAATATTAAAATTAATTCTGTGAAATATGCCTCAATCATACTTGTATATAAAGAGAAGGAAATAAAATTAAAGAGATACAATTTTCAGCTTTAAATCAAAAGTTTTGACAGTGAATAATTGTGATTTTAAAATATAAATCCTGTTGCTCATTCCTAGCCTTAAATCTTTTCCATGGGAAGCAGCAATTTCATATCAACCTTTTCTCAAATTACCCATCCCTGAATCACTTGGTCATCTGGCTGGGAATACACCAAAGCCACCATGGGACCTGTAAGGGCACCATGAGTCACAATAACCTTGACACCAATTTATTTGTTTCTTTTTCTCTATCACAAAATGTAAACACTAAAACACATTTCTTCTTCATTCTTGGAAAAGAAAGTTACAACATTTGTGGGGCTGGAATTAAGATGGAGGTATCAGTACATACTTATAGTATATAAGGGGTGACATTCAAGGAGCAAAAATGACTAAGATATTAGTGTGTTTGCATATACACATTTTCAAACTATGCCTACTTAAAGCTTAGAAGCAACAGCAGTTGTTTAGTGATTTGTAAATATTGCTCTTCTTAACGAAAGGGAACCAGTGCTCCTTGGGGAAAGCCGATTCCATGGCAGGGACAGATAAAGTCCAAGATTAGCTCAGGAAATCTTGTTAAACTAGAAACCAAAGAAGTACTCATAGCTATTTGTGTTGTTGTTAGGTGCCATCAAGTCAAATATGACCCAAAGTAACCTTATGAACAACAGATATGAACCCTCTCCTATCCCATGCCATCTTCACACCTCCTGACACACTAGAGCCCACTGTATCAGTCACTTTTTTAACTCATCTGGTCAAGGGTCTTCCTCTCCTTCGCTGACCCTTCACCCTTCCAAGAATCATGTCCCTCTCCTAGCAGCATGCCCAAAGTAGGTGAGGCAAAGCCTCATCATCTTTGCCTCCAAAGAGCACTCCGGCTGCATCCTCTTCAAGACATATTTGTTTGTTTACTTGGCCGTTCAGTGATCTTCTCCAACACCACAACTCAAAGGCATCAATTCTTCTTCTGTCATCCTCACTCACTGTCCAGTTCTCAGATGCATAGCAAGTGATCAGAAAGACCATGACCTGAATCAGATGCATCTTAGCCCTCAAACTGACATCAATACTCCTCAATAATCTGGAGGGGTCCCTAACTATAGACTTTTCCAGTGCAATATGTCTCCTGATTTTATGACTGCTGGTACCAAGAGTGTTAATTGCGGATCTAAGTAAGATGAAGTTATTGACAATTCATATTTTCTCCATCCATGATGATGTTGCGTGTCGGTCCAGTGATAAGAATTTTTGTCTTCTTAACATAAACATGCAATCCATATTGATGGCTGTATTCTTTGATCTTCTGCAACAAGTGCTTCAAGTCCTCCTCACTTTCAGTGTGTCATCTGCATAATGCATGTTACTGATGAGTCTCCCTCTGATCCTGATGTCACATTCCTCTTCAGAGAGAATACTAGAACAAAGTCTATTTATGCTTTAGTGACATTTGATTTTTTTATTAAAGGTATCTGACTGTGTGGATCATAACAAATTTTGGCTAACATTGAGAAAAATGTGAATCCCAGAGCACTTAATTGTGGTCATGTGAAACCTATACCTAGGCTGTTGTGCGAACAGAGCAAGGGAACACTGTCATTGTTGTTGATATGTACAGTTGAGTTGCCTGTGACTCATAGCAACCCTATGTTCAAAAGCCTTAAACCCTTCTCCATCCTGTGCCAATCTTTACAGTCTCTGACACACCTACCCCCATTACCCCAGTTACTGAACCATTCCATGTCAGTGAGGATCCTCTTCTCCTGAGCTCTCTCTCCCTCCACCCTCCCAAGCATGACATCCCTCTCCAAGGACTGGTCCCTCTTTGCAACACGTCTAAAGTATGTCAGATGAAGCTTCAGAATCCTTGCCTCCAAGGAGCAGCCTAGTCTCACCCTCTCTAGGATGAATCTGTTTGTTTTCTTAGCAGTCCATGGTATATTCAATGCTCTTTTCCAATACCACAGCTCAAAGGCATCAAGGAGAAAGGGAACACTACATGGTTCAAAATTAGGAAGGGAGTTCATCAGCATTGTATTATCTATTCAAACCTGTTCAATCTGTATGCTGAGCAAGTTTTTTGAGAATCTGGTCTCTAGGAAGAGAAAAAGAATAGCTGGTATATATATGTAAAAAGGACACAAATACCAGTCTGAGTAGGCTCCCACTGACCAAATTAGGAACCATATTAAGATAATGCATGTAGTAATATATTGTAATCCACTGAATAAAACAAGAATCTATGAGTTCATGAGTTCATACTGACTAGATAAAGAAATAAATGAGAAGGAAAAAAGACTTATTAGATTCATCAAGACAGGGTGAACCCCTACATCTATTGACTGGAAACAAATGTATTTTTTTTTTAAATTTTTTTTTTTAATTATTTTTGTGTGCGTGTACCGTCAAATCAGATCTGACTGGTACAGGAGGAGATTGCCCCTCCTTCCCCGGCAGAGCATCTGGTGGATTCGAACCGTTGGAAACAAATTTTAAACCTTGAGCAGAAACTATTCCATGAAGTCATCTTTAAGCTAAACAACTATTGGTTCATTTTGTGAAGAATGCTTGCTTTGAGCATGGCACATTTTTACCACTTCCATTTATCCTTCTTTTTTATCCCTTCCTGTCTTTATACCTGGGCAAATGCTAACTTTTTAATCTTACGCAGTTGATTGTCCCAAGGAATACTGTACCCCCCTCATTCTTTTAAAGAATTAGGTATCTGAGATTATATTGACAACAGAAGCCCTAAGACATGGATGAGAACTTTAAAAATAGGGATTATAAGGGGAGCTCTGGTGGCCTAGTGGCAAAGAGCTGCAACTACAATCCCAGAGGCGCACGGTTCGAATCCACCAGATGCTCTGCCGGGGAAGGAGGGACAATCTCCTCCTGTACCAGTCAGATCTGATTTGACGGTACACACACACAAAAATA
>NW_006399844.1:3917558-3974392 GCF_000299155.1 Elephantulus edwardii | reverse complement strand
GTTGTGTCATCCGCATAACGCAGATTGTTGATAAATCGTCCACCAATCTTGACCCCACATTTCTCCTCATGAGCCCAGCCTCCCGGATGTTCTGCATATAGGTTGAAAAGGTATGGAGATAGGATGCATCTCTGGCATACACCCTTCCCAATTTTGAACCATGCAGTGTTCCCTTGCTACTGAGAATGGTGACATACTGTGAGGTATGTAACATATGTGATTGAACTGCACATGTAAAAACTTCTAAATGGATGTTACGTTTTGTTTTGTTTTCATACATATACACAAAGCTGGTATTAAAAACTCCAACTTCTATACCTCAACATTAAAAAGACAATCTAACTTTAACATAAGTTCTTGTTATTACTCTTAAGTTGGAACCAACTCATAGCTGATCCTGCAGTGGGTTTTCAGAAGCAGTATATTACCTGGGAGATTGCTCATCTTTCTTCCTTAAAATAGGTTTGGAGGCTCATGTGTGAAGCACTTGGTTTCCGGAAGGTAGGTTCTCTTGATTTAGTTGAAAGTTGGATGTAAACTGTTAGGTCATTTTTTGTTTTGTTAACAATCATGTGTAAACTGATTGTTCACCTGAATTAGGCAATATCCAGCTGTGGACTGGAAGCCTCTTTTTAAAATGATCAATGGATTTGATACTGTTGTTCATTATCAGGTGGGGACTTAGTATTTAAAAATCCATTGGGATCTGACTAAGTCTCCAGTTTGGAAGATCATGTGTGAAGCAGTTGTATTCTGGAGGGTTTTAAATAGGTAGAGGATATGAAAAGACATTTCACTAAATGCATTCACGTGGCCAATTTACAAATAAAAAAATGTTTGCAATCATGAGTCATTTTTGTTGTTAGGTGTCACTGAGTAACTACAATGCATAATGACCCTTGAAAAACATATTTGAACTGTGTCCTATCCTGTGATATCCTCATGATCTCTGTCATGGTCAAGCCCATTGTTAAAGTCACTGGGTGACACACTCTCTCTCTCTATCTAGAAAGAGTTGTTGTTTGTTGTTGTTGCATTGAAAACAACCCATAGTTCTCAGTGTGTGTGTGTACATTGTTGTATACCATAGAGTTAGAACTGACCTATAGCTGACCCTCTTTTTTCAGAGGCAGTTAATCGTACGGGGGGTTGTGGGGGTAGAGATTGCCCTTCCTTCTTCTGCAGAGCAGCTGGTGGCCTCAATCCTTGTGCCTTCAAGATTGCAGCACAGCTTCTTGCCACTAGGCCACCAGAGCTCCCCATATATATGTTTGGAAGAGGATATTTCTACTTCTATATTTTTATGTGCTGTGAATATATCCATGACTATAATAGAGTCAACAGAGGGCAATGCTATGAAACCGTCTTGACTATCAACAAACACAGTGAGAAAATGAGTCCTGGGGCCTAGAGGTTTAGGACCACAGTGTTGGCAGTTGGGGGTGGTGGATAGGGGGATGACACACAACATCAAAATCAATTGGTTTAACAGTGTCTACCAAGACAATGTTCCTCAGTGTCCATTCTTACATGAGAAGAACTAGACGAACTTGGTAACTACTATAAACTATTTGAAAAGGGACTACCACAGAAGGCCCTAAGTAGAGGAAGAAAGAACAAGGAACACAATTCAGAATCATAAAGACTAAGCTTACTGGTCTGACAAGAGATTGGTGGAACTTCCAAGACTATGGCCCTCTGCCACTCTTCAAGCCTGAAACGAAAGTTTGGTGGCAACTTTCAGTCAAACAATGTTGTTGCAAGGTGCAATGTTGAGTAGGCTCCAATTCATAGCACAGAACAAAACATGCCTAATCCTGCGCCATGTCATCACTGAAGACAGGCCTCGAGGGAAGCACACACTCCTTAGAACAATCATCTGTATATGGTCGATAGTGTGGCATTTGCCCAGGGATGAAGTTCAGAAGGCAGGAAGGGAAAGGAAGGAGGAGGAATGGAAATGGTAAGCACAGGGAGGAGTTGGGAAGAGTGGTGTTACATGGTGGGACTTGTAGTCAATGTTACAAAACAAAATGGGTATGACTGTTGAATGGAAAACCACTGTGCTCGCTATACTTTTAATCACAAGAAAAGGCTTTTTAAAAACTGTTGTTGTTGTTGTTATGTGCCATCGAGTTGCAGGTTATACACATGGACTTCACCTGATGGTATGCACAGGAATCAGATCGACTACATCTGTGGAAGGAACCGCTGGAGAAGCTCAATATCAGCTGTGAAAACTAGGCCGGGGGCTGATTGTGGAACAGACTACCAATTACTCATATGCAAATTCAAGCTGAAGCTGAGGAAACTTAACCAAATCCACAGGAGCCAAAATATGACTTTGATTTCATACCACCTGAATTTAAGAATCATCTCAGGAACAGGTTTGAGGCCTTGAACACTAATGAGCGAAGACCAGATGAGTTGTGGGAGGATGTCAAAGATATCATTCAGGAAGAGTGTAAACGGTCATTACAAAGACAGAAGAGGAAGAAAAGACCAAAATGGATGTCAGAAGAACTCTGAAGATTGCACTGGATCGTAGAGGAGCCAAAGCACAAGGAAGAATTCAAGATACTAAAGAGCTGAACAGAAGATTCCAAAAGGCTGCTCGGAATGACAAAGCAAAATACTACAATGAAATGTGCGAGGAACTAGAGTCAGAAAATCAAAAGGGCCGAACTCGCTCAGCATTTCTTAAGCTCAAGGAACTGAAGAACAGATTCAAACCTAGAGTTGCTGTAATCAAGGATGCTTCGGGCAGAATATTAAATGATCCAGGAAGTATTAAAAGAAGATGGAAGGAATATACTGAGTCATTATATAGAAAGGAATTGGCAGATACAGAGGAATTTAAAGAAATAACATATGAGCAAGAGCCTATGGTGATGAAGGAAGAAGTTCAAGCTGCTTTGAAGGAAATAGCAAAAAATAAAGCCCCAGGAATAGATGGTATACCAATTGAAGTATTTCAGATAACAAATGTTGCCCTGGACGTGCTCACCAAGTTGTGCCAAGAAATCTGGAGAACAACCACTTGGCCAACTGACTGGAAGAGATCTATATTTGTTCTCATTCCAAAGAAAGGTGACCCAACTGAGTGTGGAAACTACAGAACAGTGTCATTGATTTCACATGCAAGCAAGATTCTGCTGAAGATCATCCAAAAACAATTAGAACAGCACATCAGCAGAGAACTGCCGGAAGTCCAGGCTGGGTTTAGAAGGGGTCATGGTACTAGGGATATCGTTGCTGATGTTAGATGGATCTTGGCTGAAAGCAGGGAATACCAGAAGAATGCCTATCTGTGTTTCATTGATTATGCAAAGGCATTTGACTGTGTGGATCATAACAAACTGTGGCTGACTCTGAGAATAATGGGAATCCCAGAACATTTAATTGTGCTAATACGAAATTGTGCTTTTTAAAAACTAAGCACCCAAAACTCTAACTTCCAAGCCTTTTTATCTCATAAGTATACATAAGTATTCATTAATTTTGAAAAGGTAATAAAGATTAGACTCAAAAGATACACATTAGACAGTGAAGTGTTTCACACCTTTCCCACAGCTTCCCTCCTCAAAGGTAACCACTGCTACTGGTTTCCTGTATAGTCTTCTAGAAATAGTTTTTGCTTGCATGAACAAACCAAGCCAAATCCAACCCAACCCACTGCTGTTGATTTGATTCTGACTCATAGTGAACCTCTATTGGGTTTCTGAGACTGTAAATTTTAGTGGAAGGAAACTGCCCCTCTTTCTCCGGCCGCACAGTGGGGAAATGTGAACCTCTGGTACTTCTGGTAAGCAGCACAACATGCTATGCACCCCACCACCAGAGTACGCACAGAGGTTTTTACATAAACATCAGTTTATTTAATGGAAATGCATCTTCGGGCAACAGTTTCATGTAAGTAGATAGGGAAGAAAAGTTTCCTTTTTATGCTGCATAGTGTTCCATTTCATGGGTGAAAATACAAGAATATGTTTAATCAGGTCCCAAGGGGAACTTAAGTTGGTATAACTTCTATGAATAATTATAAACGTAACCGTACACATTTCTTAGTACATATGTATATGGATACCTGTAGAACCCATTTCTAGAATTGGAATTGCTGATTTAAAGGTATATATAATTTAAATCCATTAATTATTTTCAAATTACTCTCCAAAGAGTTAGTACCAATTTCTACTTTGACTTAGAATGACAACGGTTTCTGTTTCATGGGTGTGGGCTTTTAACGGACGATACTGGCCCCATTTGGAAAGAGTAGCCTATATTACAGGGTTTTTTTTTCTTTTTTTTTTTTATATTACAGGTTTTATTTTCAAAGTACATAGAACTTTGACCCCTATCTTCACTGATGCACCAAGCTTGTGCAATGTCCATTAGTTTACTGCCACCTTTCAGAAAGGCGCAGTTCACTTTCCTCAGTCCTTACATGAGAATCTTTCTCAAGAGCGAAAGCTTCAATCTTGCTTTTGTTTCTTTAGACAAAATCATGTGTGACGACGTCAACTAGCTTTATCCCTTGGATAGAATGTAAGCTCCTGAGATAAGCAGGGACCGTGTGTGGAAAAGAGCATAAGCTTTAATGTTACACAGCTCTAGGGCCTTGGGTTTGAATTCTGGTTCTGCTAGTTACTGATTATGTGCATTCACAAACATTGGAGTAACCATTAAGTGCTCATGTGCCAGGCATTATGCCAAAGGTCTGAGTTACAAGGAAGAATAAAACATGGCATTGCTGTTCTCAAATGCTTTCATAAAAATGCAATGGCATGTATCAAACACCATGATGAGAGTTTAAAACGTACATGCTTTTTATTCATCATTCCTTTCCTACCCTCATTCATACTCATACCCACACTCTATCATGCTGTTTCAGAAGACATTTAAGGTAATTGAAATACAGAGGATGTTCGAGAAGGATACTAAAACTAGCCCTAAGAGTGGGAGAGTTCAAAGAAGGTTTCCTAGAAAATTATATCCCTTGATAATTGAATTGTCTATGTGGTTATAGTCTACATATCAGGTAATCCTTGGGATTTCTTGGATCACTGCATTTTTTAGAATATCTGGAGTACAGCTTTTTGTTAAGTTCAGTTGAGTCAGTTCTGACTTACAGCAAGCTTCTGTGTACAGAAGGAAATACTGCCTCATTCTACAGCTTCCTCACAATTCACACTATATGTGAGCTCACTGGAACAGACACTGTGCCAACCCAGAGGGTCTTCCTCTTTTTTGCTGACACTCTGCCTTTACCAAGCATCTGTCTTTCTCTGGGATTGGTTCCTAGGATGTGACGCTTTATTGTGATGTTTTATTAGCACAGTAAATCTGAGAATTCATCAGTTGGAAAAGAAAGCTTGAGAAACACCAGTACAGCTTACTACTGCGTCACTAAGAATTGTACTAGACTCAACAGCACTTAACAACAACACAGTATGTGTGCTACTAGATCCATGTAGCAGAAGTACAGTACTGATAAAGAAAATTATACTCGTGGTGGTGGTGGTACCATCAAGTCAACTAAGACTCAGCGACCCTATGAACTACTGATCAAACCCTTGCCCTGTTGAGCAAGGGCATCATTATGACCTCTGCCACGCTCAGCCCCGTCCTTGCAGTCACTGTGTCTATCCATCTCACTGAGGGAGTTAGTCTCTTTGTTGACTCTGTATTTCAACCCAGATGGGTTTCTTTGTGGGTTTTTTTCTCCTGACAAGATGCCCAAGTTATGTGAGATGAAGTTTCACTATCTTTGCCTCTTAGAAGATAATTACTAGCTATATGATTATGTTCAAGTTACGTAACATCTCTGTGACTCGCTTTCTCCATATGAAAAGTAGGATAATAGTACCTACCTCACAGGATTGTTATAAGAAATGAATTAGATACTCCATATAAAGTGCACACTATGACTGGTGCGTGTTAAGAGCGTAATAACAGTAAGGTGTACTTTTTCAATTTCTACGTCATTGAATAGCAGGAAACACTCAGGTTTTACTGTCTGCTGTGTTGCGTCTGTGCTAAATTTGTGTTTATCCTCACAGAAAGGGTTACCTCTGTTAGCATAGTGAATTGGGTTTCAGTTTGGCACTATGTCCAGAAGGCATTCTTCTGGTAGTTAACAGGGACTTTCTAAAAGCTAAAAAGAATCTCAGTATGGATGTTTATACTTCACACAGGATTAAAAGCGATATATGATTGGGTATTATGGTTATGACAAGAGTCCAGAATGAAGGTTGCATAGTGGAGTGTACTCGGGGCAGAGGGGTGAGGATTGTAAACAAATGAAGGAATTTTTCTTTTACTTTTCAAAGAGAAGAGCAAACCGGGGGGGGGGGGGGGGGGGGGGATAGGCAGCGAGGAAACCGCAACAATGAATGAATGGAAATTCAAAATCTCTGTAAATGTTCATTAAAATTAATAAAATTTTTTAAAAAAGAAATGATGTCAGGGCCATTGGGGTTGATTTTTATTGACTTCCTGAGTTTACCTCTTAATTTTCTTCTCCTAGAGGAACATCTCTCATGAAGCAACACTGAAAGATCAGTTAACTAGAAAGTATGACCAAGAAATGCTTTGTTGCAGTATTGTGCCTTTTTCTTTTTTAAAGTTAGCTTTTGATATATCCATTCTAGATATTGCTCACCCTTTCCCAAAGTGTATTTCTATTATACACTAAGGCATTTCTTGTGGGGAAATATTAAGTTTAAATGCTTTGATTACACTCTTTATTTCAAGGGTTTATTTGTTCATTCATTCAAAAGGGATATATTTATTAGCACTCATATCCCAAGTGCCATGCTGGGAGCTCCAGGTAGTGGAATGGACAGGAGACGCTGTCTTCACATCCTACTGCAGAGCAATGGGTCAGGCAGACCCTACCTCAGGGCTCCAGGATGAGGTAAAGAATGAACACTGAGCTGGAGGGAAGAGCATGGTCTAAGGAATCCAGAGCAGGTCACTGAAACCACTGAGGGGTGGTGTGGGGAGGGTGTGTACAGCAGTGGGCAGTGCTCAATTATGAAAGGCCTGTGAGCAACTCAGGGAATTTGCATTTTATCTCAGGGGCAGAATTTTAAGTATTGACCACAATCACTTTCTTTGAAAGATCCCTCTGGTACAGGGTAGATTAGATTAGTTTAAACTGTTAGGACACTACTGACTATGGCTTTGGTGGAGATGAAACTGTGGAGAAGTAAAGAAGTGAACAGATTTTTAAGCATGGAAGTAGAAATTATTAGACTAGCGAACCTACTGAATAAGAGAGGTGAGAAAGAGGGGAGTGCTATTGAGCAGACTGTGGTGCTGTTTATGAATAAGACTAGGAACAGTGGAGGGAGCACTGGTGACCTAGTGGCAAGAAGTTGCACTGCAATCCTGAAAGCACAGTTCAAATCCACCAGCTGCTCCATGGGAGAAGGATGGGCAATCTCCTCCTGTGAGATTAACTGCTTCTGAAAACAACCCATAGGGTCAGCTGTGGGTTAGTTCCCACTCTGGTATACAACAATAACAACGATGATGATGACAACAAAAACAACAGGAACAGTGGAGGGAGAGTAAAATTTGGGGAGATAGTTTAATATTCAGGCTGGCTACAGTGAGCTCTGGTGGCCTAGTGGGTAAGGAGTTGTGCTGCTAATCCAAAAGAACCAGTTCATATCCACCAGCTGCTCCAAGGGAGAAAAATGGGCTATCTCTTCCAGTGCAGTTTACAGCCTCTGAAAATCCACAAGGAGGTCAGCTGTGAGTTGGTTCTGACTCAACGGCAATAAGTTTGAGTTTTGATGTCAAGTTTCAAGTACCTAAGAGCTAACCATATAAAGATAGTTCTCATTTTTTTTCTCTTGTAGCTTAATTAAAACAAACCCCTTTGAAACAACACAAAGAATGACAAGCGCAGAGCAGTAACGACACATAGAGGCAACCAGAAACTATCACTTGTGGGCAGTGTTAGAGATAAAATGCTCTAGTGCCCATTGGCAGCATCAGAATGGAGGGTGAAGAGATTGAGATTGTACACAGCTTTAGTTTGCTTGGCTCCACAGTCAACAGTCTTGGCACCAGCAGTCAGGAAATTAAAAGCCGCATTGCCCTGGGAAAGTCTGCTGTTAGGGACCTCTCCAAAGTACTGAAGAGCAATGGTGTCTCTCTGGAGACTAAGGTGCATCTGATACAGGCCATGGTCTTTGCAATCACTTGTTATGCATCAGAGTTGGACAATGACCAAGGAGGATAGAAGGAGAATTGATGCCTTCGAGCTGTGGTGCTGGAGAAGAGTATTGAGAATACCATGGACTGCTAGGAAAACAAACAGATTTGTCCTGGAAAGGGTTAAACCGGGTGGCTCCTTGGAGGCAAGGGTTCTGAGGCTCCGTCTAACATACTTTGGACATGTTGTGAAGAGAGACCGGTCCTTGGAGAAGGACATCATGCTTGGGAGGGTGGAGGGACAGCGCAGGGGGGAAGGCCCTCTATGAGGAGGATTGATTCAGTGACTGGGATAATTGGGATGGGAGTGTCAGAGACAGTGCGATTGGCACAGGGCAGAGCAGAGTTTAGGGCTGTTGTACATAGGGTCGCTAGGAGTCGCAAGTGACTCGATGGCACATAACAACAACAACAACAACAACAACAAAGTGCCCATTCTAAAACCAAGGAAATGATCTTAAAGAGATAGGCAGTATCTGGGTCCTACTACAAGTTCTTTTATCAGCTAAATTTCATCACATGAAATAATTCAGTAATTTCTACTTTCTGGTCTACAAAGTTGTAGACTGTTTATAACATGTAGAAAGTTTATAAGCATAAAACCTGGTCCTGTATTTTTAAAAATGGTATTTAAGATGATGTGTTATATAACATAAGTATATTAATAAATCACTATATCATGAGTTAGCTATGAAATGCTGACTGAGAGATAATGACAGGCATGCAGTTCTAAACCAGGACATTATAAGAAAAGTTTCCTATCAATACAACATTATAGTTTCTTGTCTAATCAACACATGTATAAATAATTTCTCAAATTAGGGCTCAACTTTTTAACATTCACTCTCCCATCTATTGATATTACATTAACAACTTGATTATTTGACATGCCTAGGGAAATGGCCTGCTGCATTTCTTCTAAACTGAGCTAGTCTACAGAGAAAACCACACTGCTTAGGGAAATAAACCTAGATTTGAACTTGAAACCTTTTGGTAGGCTTGCCTTTATATATATTACACTGGGCTAGAAGACAGCCCTGGTTGACTAGTGGCAAGAAGTTGTGTTGCAATGCTAAAGGCATGTGGTGGTTCAAGACCATCCGCTCCACAGGAGAAGGATGGGCAATCTCCTCCCTTGCGATTATTAACTGCCTCTGAAAACCCACTAGAGGGTCAGCGATGGTGATCAGCTATGGGTTAGTTCTGACTCTATGGTACACAACAACAACAACATCAGAAGACAGATAAATTTAAACCACAAAACGGACAGGAAAACAGAAAGTTTCTCACATACTCCTAAAATACATGACTGTTTCTTTCTTCTGTTGAGGCAGATGAAGAGCCATCACAGAACTGAGTAACTGTTGTTGTTATGTGCCGTCGAGTCACTTGCAACTCCTAGCAACCCTATGCACAATGGCCCTAAACCCTGCTCTGTCTTATACCAATCTCACTGTCTCCGACACACCCATCCGGATTACCCCAGTCACTGAATCAATCCACCTCATAGAGGGTTATCCCCTCCTGCGCTGTCCCTCCAGCCTCCCAAGTATGATGTCACTCTCCAAGGACTGGTCCCTCCTTGAAACATGTCCAAAGTATGTCAGACGGAGCCTCAGAATCCTTGCCTCCAAGGAGCAGGCTGGTTTAACCCTCTCCAGGATGAATCGGTTTTCCTAGCAGTCCATAGTACCCTCAACACTCTTCTCCAGCACCACAGTTCAAAGGCATCAATTCTCCTTCTATCCTCCTTAATCATTGCCCAACTCTCTGATGCATAACAAGTGATTGCAAAGACCATGGCCTGTATCAGGTGCACCTTAGGCTTCAGAGTGACACCATTGCTCTTTAGTACTTTGGAGTGGTCCCTAATAGCAGACTTTCCCATCGCCATGTGTCTTTTAATTTCCTGGCTGCTGGTGCCAAAAGTGTTGACTGTGGAGCCAAGCAAACTAAAGCTGTGAACAGTCTCAATCTCTTCACCATCCATCCTGATGCTGCCAATTGGTCCAGTGGTGAGAATCTTTGTCTTTTTTATATTGAGCCTCATTCCATATTGAAGGCTGCAGTCCTTAACCCTCTGCAGCAAGCACTTCAGATCCTCAGTTTCAGCAAGTAGGGTTGTGTCATCTGCATAACGCAATGCTGCTTGGTCTTTTGGATAAGATCAAGTGTAGTGAACTGAGTAGAGACTTTAAAAAATATTGAATGAACAAGTGGTCAGAGACTGTCTCTGCTCAATTTCTTTGGTCTTCTTTGACAATAAAGTGTAACACTGTGTAAATTTTCATTTCTTCATGCAAAGCTTTCAACACTTTTTATGATATTGGTGGCACAGTCTGTAGCGAGTTGAGTTGCTGAATCCAAGGCTGTGCTTTTCTTCTGTGGGAATCCACCAGGAGCTGAGCTCTGAGGCACAAAGACAGGCTGCCTCCTCCCTGTAGTTCACAGCCTGGGAAACCTGATGGAGGGTCAGTTGTGAGCCAGAACCGACTCAGCTGCAATTAGTTTTGAGTTATAGTTTTTGCACTACCTTTATGTTTATCATAACTGGCATTTTCCTTTCCCTCTAACAACCTTGCTTGTGTCTGAGGAGGAGCCAAGTGCTAACCTTTGCTCTCCCACTAGAGGTATAGGATTTATGTCATTTACCTAGCTTTGCTTTTGGACTGAGGTCAGAAGCCTCACGGGAAGCAAGAAGGTTAAATGAGCACATTTACTATTCCAGTGTTAGGAGTGTCTGGGGCATAGGAAAGATCTGCAGTGCTAATCTGGTAACACTGTAACTCCTTGATGCCAAAAGACCGAAAAGGAAATGAAGAATGTTAGCCGGTAGCCTCAAGAGAAATATCAAAGTCCCTCAATATTAGCTGTTCATTTCAGGGTAAGGGTTACTATGGTAGGAAGAAAAGCTGAATTTGGAGGAATTTACTAGTTTTAATAGTTGCAGTCAACTATTAGCTACAGATCAGGAGTTCTGGTGGTTTACTGCTAAGATTCTGCCCTGCTGCGATACTGAAAGCTTGTGGTTGGAACCAACCAGTTGCTCTGCAAGAGAAAGATAGGCAATCTTGTCCTGTGTGATTTACTGCCTCTGACAACCCGCTGGAGGGTCGGCTCTGGGTTGGTTCTAACTCAACAGCAACAACGTTACCAGGGGATTAATGGTTCAAACCTACTAATCAGTGCTACAGGTCTGGTGGTCTGCGTCTGTTAAGATTACAGCAAGTAAATTCTGCAGTGCAGTTATACTAGGTTGCACATGGAGTTGCCATAAAATGGAATCACTGAACAGCAACAAATCTGTTTTATGTTTTAAGAAAGTATAAAGGGCCAAAGACATCAACTGTTTTCACTCCACAGGATTTTCATCTTCAAATGGTATTTGAAATGCTGCATTTTACAACTTGACTCTATAATAGGGCCAGCATTTAAAAAAAAATTCTTTTTACTTAATCCTGGTACTTTGCCATGAGACCCAAGAGAGTTTTTATTAAGCGAGAAGTGGCTTGGAACCCTTAAAAATTTTTATTTTTCTAATCTGAGCCTTAATTAAATGGGCCCATATTTTTAATATAAAAATCAACTGATTTGAAAAACAAACTTAAAATCTCGATAATATACTCTGCTGCTTATCCAGCCGTCTTTGCCTTATGAAAATCAGTGTTGTCTACACTCAGGAATACCAGACATTAGGAAATGTACTAAGAGAATAAGAATGTGGTGGCAAAGAAAAGAGTAAAAAACTAAAAACAGATCAAATACATCAGGAAATGGAAAATATAAATAATTTCCCTTATTTTCTCAGTTCCTAAGGCAGAAATGAAATCTTTTTTATTGCTAGATCAAACTGAGAAAGGAATTTACATAAGTATATTGTTGCCAATTTAAGACAAATACTCTAATATTTATTTTCTGTGCAAGTGCCACTCCTCCATGACTGCATTCCAACCTTCACAGGCCACTAAGAAAAGCTTGAGCTAGCTGTTCACAAAAATTGCTGTCCCTTATTTCAACCTCGCTCATTTCAGCAGTAAACAGTTTCTCCAAATGTCTGCTAACATTATAGTTCAAAAAAGTCAAACAAAAGCTAAGTCTACTTATGACCAGCATCATTTCTAATCTAAACTCAAACAAGTCCCATTGCCCTTTGTGGATAAGAAATGAAAGCAAACTATGTGATTGAGTAACTGAAAATATTAATATTCTTATTTTATAATTTCAGGAAACAGTCTGTCTCAAGTTCTTGCGAAATTAGAAATTAGTCTAAGTCAAGGGTTTGGCCAGCCAGGATATTTGGCAGAGCTGGGGCGGAGGATTCAGCTGGCTTGGACAGTGTGTACGGTGGGGACAGGGTAAGAATTCAACTAGTGGGGTGAGGTAGTGGCTCAAAGTTAAAAGGAGCTTTCCTTCCTTTTCCTGTCCCAAACCTGGGACCATCAGAATAAACAGAGATGATAACAGATTATAATACATCAAACAGAGTAAGAGCCATGAATCCACAAACATCAATAAGTTCATGGTTAAAAGTAGAAATGGAGGAAAAGGGAACGCTCTTTATTACAAGTACATATAAATGTAAAAGCTAAGAACAGAAAATCGCTATATGAAAACACAAAAAGAATTGATTCAGACAAAAGCCATCAATGAATGTGAAAACAGGCACATGAAAATTTGAAAAGGTTATATACATGGTCTCAACATATCTATCTGTCTGAAATACATAACTTTTTAAAATAAAATTTTATTTTTTGCCTTACAAAGTCCATATACATTGTTTTTCAGACTGAATCTTTCCCTTTTCCTTTACCCATCCCTCCCTCCACCCATCAAATTGTACGACCCTATAATTAATGGCCCCCCCTTCCCTATCTATCCTTAGTCCTCTGCTCTCTCCCCTACCCCCTTTGGATCCTCATAAACGTTCTACAATAATGGTCTTTTATACAGTGTTTTCCCTTAGTTCACTTAGCATAATGCTCTCCAGTCCCTCCCTAGTTAGGTAGGGATTTAGAAAATCACTGCTCCTGTGTATTGCATAGTATTCCATTGTGTGAATGTACCATAATTTCTCAATTCATTGAATTGTGATTGGACATATGACATTTTTCCAAGTTCTTGCAATGGCGAATAACACTACTATAACATTGGTGTACAAGTCTCTGTCTGTGCCTCAGTTCTCATTTTCTCAGGGTGTATTCCAAACAGTGGAATAATTGGGTCATATGGAATTTCTATGTTCAGCTTTTTGAGGAAACGCCAAGTCACCTTCCAGAATGGTAATACATAACTTTTTAATGGGCAAACCTGGCATGCACTATTCTAAGCCAAGTGACAAAAATTACATCATCAGCAACGGGACCAGTTGATATTATTTATCCATTTTGTGGTATTCCTGCTTCTAAACCATAAGTGTCTGACAAAAAGAAAATATCAGACAAAAACCACATAAGGTACTTTTACAAAGTAACTGCCTGAGTGCATAAAAAAAAAATCAGATCGTGAAAGATCAAAAAAGAGGGAAGAATTATTTTATTTGAGGGAGAGACATGAGGGAGCTCTGGTGGCCAAGTGGTAAGGAGTTGCAATGTCAACCTAAAAGTCTGTGGTTTGAATTTATCGGTTGCTTTGTGGAAGAAACCTGGACAGTCTCTTTTTTCATGCAATTTATTGCCTTTGAAAAGCCACTGGCGTATGAGTCTGTTCTGACAGGACAGTACATAACAACAACAGACAGACATGATCACTTGACACAATCCAGATTGGATCCTGGAATCACTGAATCATTGAAACAAAAGGTATATTTTGAACAGGATTTTTGGATAGTTGAAAGCACAGTATCATTAATGGTAAGGGAGCATTGGGCCTCCACAAGAAAAAGACTGATGACCCAATTACAAAATGGGCAAAAGACATGGAAAGAATTTTCACAGAGGAAGATATTTGAATGGCAAACAAACATGAAGAAATGCTCCAAATCACTGGCAATAAGAGAGATGCAAATCAAAACCACAATGAGGTACCATCTCACTCCAGTAAGAGTGGCAAAGTTTAACAGGGCAGCAAGTAATAGATGTTGGCGAGGATGTGGCGAGAAAGGAACTCTTATACATTGTTGGTGGGATTGTAAAATGGTGCAACCATTCTGGAAGGCAGTTTGGAGCTTCCTCAAAAAGCTGAACATTGAAATTCCATATGACCCAGCTATTCCACTACTGGGAATATGAGAACCAAGGCACAAACTGAGATTTGTACACCAATGTTCATAGCAGCATTATTCACCATTGCTCAAATGTCCAACTACAAACGAATGGATTGAGAAATTATGGTACATTCACACAATGGAATACTATGCAGCACGCAGGAGCAATAACTTTGTAAATTATTACCTAACTTGGGAGGGACTGGAGAGCATTATGCTGAGTGAACTAACTCAGTCCCATAAGGATAAATATTTAATAAAACCGTTATTGTAGAATGAGTATAAGGATCCAGGAGGGGTGGGAGAGGCTGGAAGTAGAGGGATGTGGATGTGCAGGGGGAAGCGAGGATTAATCACTGGGTTGTACAATTTGATGGGGGCAGTGAGGGAAGTTGAAAGAATTTGTTCAAATTTGTATTTGAATTTTATAAGTAAACTAGTAGAAAAAGAAAATAAAATGCAACCCCCCATAACTGTAATTTGTATAAATGGGTGAATAAAATGTATATGTACATTTATATGTAAAAACATATTAACATTCTGGGAATCAATCATCTGAGTGCAGGATATTGAAGAATTTTTCAGATGTTCTTTTTACAACTTTTGAATTAAAAATTATTTCAATTTTTACAAAACAACTATGAGATATCATCTCACCCCAATCAGAATAGCAAAATTTAACAGAACAGCAAGCAACATATGCTGGCGAGGCTGTGGAGAAACTGGAACACTTATTCACTGGTGGTGGGAGTGTAAAATGATGCAACCACTGTGGAAGGCGGTATGGCGCTTTCTCAAAAAGTTGCAAATAGAGATACCGTTTGACCCAGCAATTCCACTACTGGCAATATATCCCAAAGAGACCATAACTGACATCCAAGCAGATATATGAACACCCATGTTTATCGTGGCTCTGTTCACAATAGCAAGGAGTTGGAAACAACCCAGGTGCCCATCAACAAACGAATGGATAGAGAAGCTGTGGTGTATTCACACAATGGAATACTATGCTGCATTGAAAAACAAGGAACTCATGTAATATTATTCAAAATGGGTGAGCCTGGAGGACATTATGCTGAGTGAAATATCTCAGTCACAAAAGGACAACTGTTGCATGGTGCCACTGTTGTAAAATGGGATTGGTATCAGGGTTGGGGTAAGACTGAGAAAAACAGGATAAATTGTGTATACTGCACTGAAACAGATGAGGGAGTGAATAATTTAAAAGCAATGTATGATAGGGTATTATGGTTATCACAAGAGTTCACAATTAAGGTTGCATAGTGGAATGTACTTGGGGTGGTGGGAGAGGTGCGGGGGGATTGTGTACCAGAGAAGGAGTGTTTCTTTTACTTTTGAAAGAGAGGAGTGAACGGGGGGCCGGGGAGGGCTGGGCAGGGAGAGAAGTGCAGCAATGAATGAATGGAAATCCAAAATCTCTGTAAATGCTCATTAAAATGATTTTTAAAAAATGAAAATAAATTATTTCAATATTTAAAAAAAATTAAGTAGTCAAAGCTAACTCTTAACCACAGATTTTCTGAAGTAGGAAACATTTTTATTCCCTAAGTGATTAATCTTTTAGTCAGAATTTGAGGAAAAGGAAAGTTTAACCTAATTGATACCATGTTTTACAAGCTATTCCCAGAAAACAACTTTGCCTCAAATTGCTATTAAGAATAAAACTTGGAAAAATATCTTTGTGTGTATTAACGACAACCAAAACAATTTGTCTCTTTATCCTCTTGTTATTATTCTGACATAAAGTACAAGATATTAAAAATTTTAAAAGGTATTGATTCTTTGTGTACCAAAAAGGATCTGTTAGCAAAGTACATACATGTGCTGATGGTACTTGTGTACCATCAAGTTAGAACCAGCTTATATCTGATCATCTAGTAGGTTTTTAGAGGAAGTGAATCACATAGGAGGAGACTGATTGCCATCTTTCTCCCATGGACCTGCTTGGGGATCCAAACCACATGCCCCTGGGTTGGCAGCTCAACCACTATGTCACCTGAGCTCCTTGTGTTGATGTGCAGTTACTCACAAAACAGATACTTTACACAAGCAATCGCACTGACAACAGGGCACAGATTTGAGCTGTTTGTTCATTTGTGGTATCAAATTTGTGCCAATTCATTCCCACATTTTGGTCTAATGTTTGTTATAATCAGTCAACAGTGTTGCCCAGAACCCTGCTCAGAATAAAGGCTGCAGTCCACACTGGATTACACATTCCTTTGTCCTTTAAAGGATATATAATTTAAATTAGGAAAAGTGACTTATAGTGCCCCCCTAAAAATTTTGTGTGGGTTTAGCTTTTAATTTGGCAGGGAAAATCATGTTATTTTACATAAGTCCAGCATTAATACTAAGATATCTGGGCTAGCCAGGGTGACAAGACAGGAAAGTGAAGCAGAAAGGAAGCAGGCTAAATAAGGGCACACTGAGACTATGACAAACCTGTGCCCTGTACGCAGTGAGCAGCTGTTAGTTTGGTCTGCAGATGGTTCCTATTCTAAAATGTGAACCAGGTAGTGCCAGAACTTCTGACTTTTCAATAGAAGCTGGAAATAATGAGTTATAAGGAATAATATCCCATTTTTAAATAGGCCTAATATTTAAGACTGATTAGTTTGTGGAAAATTATATTCATCTATAACCTTATGTGGTTTACTATGCTGCCAGCTGACAGATATAATAATAATTCCCACTTAATCCCTTGTGATGACTAATCAGAAAGCCTTAACACCATAAATAGGTAGTATGCACCGTACAAAACAACGAAAAAAAAATGGCCCTTAACCCTAGGGTCCTGCAGTCAATTCTCCTGCAGAGGAAGTGATGCAATATAAACTATATGCAATATAAATAAAAAGGAAGATTCCCTTGGCATGAGTTCAAACCATCTTACAAAACAACATCTGCAAAACAAAGCTTTTAAAAGAAAACTTCCTGAATAATTCTATTCACCAAGACTGTTTCAAACATGGTAAATATTTCATTATCAGGGAATTTTTAATTACTGAAAACAATAGGTTTTGGTGTTAAGGGATTTCAAAAATTTATTTTTTAAAGGGTCACAAATAAGAAAATTACCTTTTTTTTTTAAATGAAAGGCAAAGATTTATATCATATAAATCAGTACCCAGGAAGCCCTGTAGAGCGAATGGTAAGGAACTGAGCTGCCAACCCAAAGGCAGGTAGTTGGCAGCCCCCTGCTGCTCTGCAGGAAAAAGATGAGTAACTGTCTTCCGGTGCGATTTACAGCCTCTGAAAATCCACAGAGGGTCAGTTGTAAGTGCGTTCTGGGCTGAGGACAATGCGTGAGGGAGTGAAGTACTGGGACGGGTGGTAGGAAGCCTAGCGAGCAGAATGGCTAAGTACTCAGTTACCAATTGAAAGGTTGGCAGTTGGAACTCACAAGCAGCTCTTCGTAAATAAAAAAGAAAACAAACCAAAAAAACAACCAAAAAAACCCCAACCATAATGTGATCCCATAAACATGGCAGCCTAGGAGACTCTCTGAGACTGTTCTACTCTCGGTCTTAAAGATTGCTATGCGTTGGAATTAATGCAACGGCACACAACACAATGGATCCATTTACTCTGGGACCTACAGAACAATCAGTTAACAAGGACATTATCCATAGGATTAATGTGAATGGATTCCTATTTATAAACATTTTCTTATGCTTTAAGAGATATTTCAAATCCAATCCCATCATCTCCATTAAGCTTTTCTGGCAACTGTAGCCTAAAGTGATTTCCCTCCCAGCACTGGATTTGGAGAACAATTGCTACCTCTACTACTTATTTGTCAAGTACTCCGATGCTGCACTGGGTCATCTCTTTTTTCAGACTACTAACTTCTCTATTCCTATTTAATAAAGAGCTCTGGTGGTGTAGTTCATAGGGAGTTGTGCTGTAAACTCAAAGGTGGCACCTCTTTGGTAGTTCAAATCCACCAATGGCTCTGAAAAGAATCTCTTGTCATTTGATTGACAGCCTCCAAAAACCTGCTGGAGGGTCAGCTATGTGTCAGTTCAGACTCAATAGCAGTGAGCTTGAAATTTAATAATGCAAATGTTTACACACTTCTTTATAATTTCCAACAGTACCTTCTGTTGTGTCGCTTGCGATTCATAACAACCCTATGTACAACAGCCTTAAATCCTGCTTTATCCTGATCCAATCTTACTGTCTCCGACACACCTACCTCCATTACCCCAGTCACTGAATCAATCCATCTTATCAAGGGTCTTCCTCTTTTGCACTGTCCCTCTACCCTCCCAAGCATGACATCCGTCTCCAAGGACTGGTCCCTCCTTACAACATGTCCAAAGTATGTCAGATGGAGCTTCAGAATCCTTGTCTCCAAGGAGCAGCCTGTTTTCACTCTCTCCAGGAAGAACCTCTTCTTTCTCTTAGCGATCCACAGTATTTTCAATACTCTACTCCAACATTACAGCTCAAAGGCACCAATTCTCCTATCATCCCTAGTCATTGCCAGCTCTCTGATGCACAGCAACAGCATAGCCAGCAGTACCTAGAATATGCTTATTCTGAATATTCTGATTTGTAAATTGTTGTTTGCTAGAGTTGCTGTTGTTAGGTGCTGTTGAGTGACTGTGACTCATAGCAGCCCCATCAACAACAGATCTGAACCTTGTTCTATAGTGCACCATCCTCTCGATCTCGGATGTAAGAATGAAAACAGAGAGTAAATGTTTAGAAGCGTTTATGGGAATCTGAAATGACAGCAAGAGTCAAGAGCAAAAGCAGTAGACTCACTGTGTTGAACAAAGCACAGAGATCAGTTTGCATGCTGTCAAATTTGCATACTGAGGCTGCAGAGTGAAGCTGCAGAAGGTGAGGCTGTGTGTGGCATACGATGGATATTACTCATACACAGCGGGATCTCATTACAATGTGCAATATTTCAAGATTGTCTATCAGTTCTAACTCGAGTGTATAGAAATATCTCACAAAATGTAAAGTTATGTATTTTTATTACCTGCGATACAGAAGATCATTTTAATTTTTAATAAAGCCTTTTGAAAAATTTAGTTTGGCACTATTAGCTAAAGTAGGAAAGAACATTTGTGCTATTATTTTAATCCTAATTATGACAGCAAAACAAGAGTCACAAATTCCTTTTTTAATAGGAAAAGAGGTATCTTTTCTGAATGTAGCAGTCACAAGAGCAAATTATGATGACAGGAACAATTCTAGAAAAGGGAAGACCAAAACTGTTGGCAATACTTGGACTCAGATGTATGATACCTTCGTATGTTGAGTCTTCTTTTGTAGCCAAAACACATGGTCACTGTGACCTTTGCAGAGAGGACCAGTGAAGCCCCAAATCACTCATTATTATGCAGCATTTACATGCAAAATATGGAGAAATAATTATGAAACCAAAAGAATTGTTAGGAGAAAAAAAAGTACTATGGTGAAAACCTGACATTTAAAGACTACAGTGCAGCTGATGTAAGCCATGGTATTATCAGCTGCTTTCAACACATCTGAATGTCAGACAATAAATAAGGATGACAGAAGAAGAATCAATGTCTTTGCATTATGGCATAGGAGATGAGCAGTGAATATCTCCTGGTCTGTCAAAAGAATAAACAAGTAAGTATTGGAGGAAGTGCAACCAGGGTGTTCCTTAGAGACAAGGGTAGTGAAACTTCATCTCACTTTGGGCATGTTGTCTGTCAGGAGGGGCCAGTTCTTAGAAAAAGACATCCCTTCACCCATCTTTTTTTTTAAACTACTCTCTCCTTTCCTTTTTATCCCTGGTAACCATTTGAAGGAGTAGTTTTGGCTTAATAATATCCAATGAGTATCACAGGGCAATAGTTTTAAGGGTTCATTCAGCCTCTATGGCTCCTGAAATTCTGGAGTCTATGAGAATTTGAAATTCTAGTCTGTATTTCCTACCTTCTGACCAAGACAGTTCTACAGAATCTTTTATTAAAATGCTCAGTAATGGGAGCCAGCAAACCCAGCTCTTCTGGTCTCATGGCAAAGGAGGTAGCGCTGCTCATAGAGGCATCTGGTCACCTGTTACATATCCTCCTCCCATTGCTGACTCTCCTTCGTCTATTGTTCCAGGTGAACAGAGGTCAACTGCTGTGTTTGGATGGATGTTTATAGCTTAAACTTATTTTAAAGTAGATTTCCAACATAAACTTCATGTGTAAATTAAGATGTCTAGGTGTCTTGAGAGAATGCATTCACTCGTAAGTAAACCTTCATATTCTGGATGCCTAAAGAGATTAGTATGCTGCTAAAATATTTTCCTTAAGAGCAAGGATTATGTCATCTGTTACTGTATTTTTACAGTTCTCTGATACTTGACTTTCCAAGGCGCTACTAGTCAGTTTTTTGCTTGCAGTATGAATGAATTACTTATTTCTTTCCCTACCCTTTAAATTCCAGTTTATTCAGGAAAGGAGTGGTGCAGAGCAAATGGTGAACGGCATTTCCTATTTTATGAAACTGGCAACATGTAAGGCTTAACTAAATAACATGGGGAAGTGCAAACAGAGGTGGACTTTGCAGGCTCCTTCACTCCACACGTACTATGTATGTTCCTACCATCATATTGACGCTGTAAATTAATTTTATTTAAGAAAAATGAACAATTGTGCAATTCAGGCTTCTCAAAGCTGATTCTCCCCCCCCCCCAAAGACTTTTATGAAATGAAATGAAATTTAAAGGAAAAAAGCTAAAATACATTCATTCCATATAAATCTTTGTTTTACTAATAAATGATTAAGACGGCACTGTATTAGTTAAGGTACTTTTAACCTTTTATTACGGTGTTACAAATAAAAAATATAGGTAAGAACAAACAGCATAACCTTGGTCCCATGCTCTAGGGACTGAGTCCCACGCTCGCCTAATTGTTAATTCTCTCTCTGATTGCTGCCAAGTTGGAAATGGCTGACAGCTGACCCTCCATTGGGTTTCCAAAGGCTGGAAACCACACAGAAGGATACTGTCCATCTTTCTTTCATTTGTTAACAGCTTTTTACATGTTCTTCCAGCATATTTTACATCATGTAAAACACACATATCCCCTGTGTACCCACTGCCAATCCAACGCAAGCATACAGGACGGAGTAAATCTTAACAGAAGTAGTTGACTTCCTCTTTCTCCCAGTAACAGCCGGTTAGTTTAAACTGCTAGCATTTTGGTTAGGAGATGAATGACTTAACCACAGTGTTGCCAGAATCTCCAGACTCCTACATACTCTCATCTATACTTGACTGTTTTCATATGTTTATCTTAAATATTCACAGAAATTGCACCCCAGCCATTTCATGGTTGCCCTAAACATACAACTCCTTTGTGCAGTCAGGCAGTGGCCAGGTTATTAGTTTGGCCAGTGTCTGATGGGTCACACATACTATGGACCAAAACACAGAAGAGCTGCTGTGTACACTGCCTTGATGGAGGAAGCTCTTTAGTGGAGATGGAAGCACTCTGGCTGCTAAGTGGCTACTCATGAAATCCCCTGTGTCCACAGGACAGTGAGTGAGATCTAAACCTTCGCTATGTAGTCAGCCACAGATTCTGGGAGTTGTCCGTTACTGAAGCATCACCTAATTACCTCCTACTGAATAGCTTTTAGGTGGCGTCTAGGATTTTGTTGCTGTTTTTACTAAAAGCAGTACTGCCATTAACATAATTTTACATGAAATTTTGCTTCTTGTTGTTATGGAACACTATGTACAGCAGCTCTGAAGCCTGCCTTGTCCTGAGCCAGTCTCACTGATTCCAACACATCCATCCCCACTGTCCCAGTCACTCTATCAATTCATCTCATCTAGAGTCTTCCTCTCCTTTTGCTGTCCCTCAGCCCTCTGAGCATGATGTCCTTCTCCAAGGACCGGCCCCTCCTGAAATATGATGTGGCTCAAAATTTTAAAAGTACAAAAGGAATATAGAGAAAAGATTTCCTTACAGTTTATCCCACAGCTTACAATGCCTTTCTCTGACAAGAATTAATGCTTCTAATTTCTGTGTATCTACTTACACACACATATACAAAATTTTATACCTTCGCTTCCTAAACAACATGCCTCTGGAAACTCTATGAACTTTGAGAAACAATGATAGTTAAAAAAGGCTTCAGGTCTTTTATTGCTATGAGTCGTGCTCGAGTCAATGGCAATCAACAACAACAATTTGCTTATTAGTAAATACCCATAGATGTTTGTACACACACACACACACACACACACACACACACATATTCATAAAGTGGATTTTGAAAGTTACTTCTAAATTGCCTCTCAAAGTGAGAGTCTGTTTCCCCACACCCTCTAAAGACTGTATTGAAAACAAGGGGCATGCATGCTGTGTTTCTGAGCTCAGTGATAATAACGCCTCACATTCCAGCCAGCACATCACACTATCCAAACAAAGGAAGTCCAAATGTAATACAGACCAAACTGCCCCAAGTCAGGAAAAGCCTATTTTACCTTTCCTAGGTAAACTGGGTCTAAATAGCAAAGTGATTAAACAGAAATACTGCTAATCATGATTTTTTTTTAATGTTTGTAATTCTGAGGAAGTACAGGGTGAGTCTGTAACTTTTATTAATTCTGGCCACTGTCACAATTTCTGGGGCTTAGGGTTGGGAATAATTTGGTTTCGGAGTTTTAGCCTTTTATTTACTTTTTTTTAAAAAACCCCAAAATCCTGTAACCTAATAATGTTTATGAAATTTTAAAAAGTAAATTAACTCAGTAGTTGGGCTTTTTAAAGTTCTGCTTTAATTTAATTTTTCAAAATTCTCTTAGATTTTTTAAGGAATCCATTCTATGTGAAGCCATTGCTTTAACCACCAATTGTGTTCCAAGATCTTAATGTAGTGGTGTGAGGCCAAAACCTACCATCTGTTAAAATTAATGCAGAATTTTTAAAAGCCAAATTACTGAGTTAATCTGCTTTTTAAAAGTTCATAAGCATTATTCGGTTAGGATAAATACTTCATAAGGCCATTATTTTAAAAATAGAAGGATAACTAGTAAAACATGTATGGGGACCCAAGAGGAGACAGGGAGGGCGCAGAAGGTGAGAATGGGTAGTGGCGAAGCTAAAAAGTTGCACAATTTGGTGGGTGGAGGGAGAGAGTGAAGGAAATGGGAAAGATTCGATGGGGAACTGAAAAGATGGTAACAGCGCACATAGTCCAATGGTGATTAATTTTTAAAAAAATAATACACAGGAATGATTGTATGAAATCCAATGTGAATGAAGAATAGTGTGAAACACAAATGTATATGAACTTCTTTTTATTGAGATTTTAGTGAAAATTTATAGAGAACTTGGATTTCCGTTCATTCATTGTTGTACATTTCCTTCTCTGCCCACCTTACTCAAATTTGCTTTTCTCTTTTGAAAAAAAAAAAATCTTTCTCGTTGTACAATTCCCCCACCCCCAGTCCACTTTACTATGCAGCTCTTATTCTGGACTTTTGTCATGCAAATAATGCCTAATCATATATTCCATTTAAGTAGTTCTTTGCCTCATCTGTTTCAATGCAGTGTACATTATTTACCCCTCTTTTCTTAGTTTCTCCCCAACCTCAATGTCAGTCCTGTTTTATAACAGCAGCATTATGAAGTACTTGTAATTTTTGTATACAAACTTTGTAAGCAAACCAATATAAAATAAAAATTTTTAAAAAAGAACAAAAAAAAAAAGGAAAAAAGAAGCACAGAGAAAGTTATTGCCTGAGACCACCAGAGGCCACAAAATAAAAAGGAAGGCCTAAAGGAAATTGAGGAAATAGTATCAAGAATGAAGAGGAGGAGTAGAAAATATGTGTGTGTGTGGGGGGGAAGTTAAAATTTTCAATCTCCATTTCCGGATCAGACATTCGTATCTATAGAACACAGACTTCTTGTTAGGTGCCATCCAGTTGACTATGACTCACTGCACCCTACGAGCAACAGATCTGAACCCTGTCCTATCCTGCACCATCCTCACCAGCTCTGATACGCTGGAGCCCATTGTTAGAGTCACTGTCAATCCTTCTTGTTGGAGGTTTTCTGCTCTTTCTCTGGCCCTCCACTTTTCTTAGTATGAGGTCTTTTTCCAAAGACTGATCTCTCCTGACAATAAAGAAATTTCAAAGAAACCTCAGACTCATTGTGTTTGAAACTTCACTCAGATTCCTACTAATTAGTAATCCACAGGGAATTGTACTGCTAACTCCTCCTCTCTGGTGATTCAAATCCACCAGTAGCTGTTCCAAGGAAGCAAGATGGGCAATCTCCTCTTGAGTGATTTGCAGCTTCGGAAAACCAATGACTTGGTTCTGACTCATTAGTGACTGATCCATCCTACTGTCTGCTTTATCTCCATATAAGGCCACCCACTTAGCCAAGCAGAAACTGGGAACCAGTTAAGGCTCTTCCCTATTCCTATATCCAGTCTTTAAGAAGGTCACAGTTGGCATCTCTCAAATCTATTCCTTTTCCTCCAATCTCACTTCCTAACCTTTATACTTGATTTTCTGTATCTTCTTTCTAGTTTCCCTCCGTAATTCCCAATTCTCCTTTGCTTTGTGCTTTTCTTTCCTCCCAATTATAGAATACTTCATACACTGTAGCAGACAGCATATAATGTCTACTTCAACTCAGCCACAAGCTCCCTCCTTTGATGTCATAGCCCCAAGTTTGTTGAGAAGTGTGCCTGCGCTTAGGGAGTGGAATTCCGTCCCCAGCTCCAGGAGAATGAATCTTGGCTAGACTAAACGAAAACTGGGAATTTCAGTACTCCCATCAGGGGTGAGATTAGGAAAGGCTGATTGCTCTGAGTGGAAAAGAGGGAGAACAGTCAACTCCTTTTTTAATGGTGTCATATATACTTGGTGCCTGGAGTCTGTCTTTGGTTGAAAGGCTTAAAGATAAGTCAATTTACTAAAGAAAACCAGAAAAGACAGGGGCCTTCAGGACATAATAGAGCTACTGAATTATCCAACCCTAGATTCCTCTTCTCTCTAAATTTCTTGTTAACAGGAGATAACTTCTCCTGTTGCTTCAAAATGCCACTTTTATTTGAGTGTTCTGTTACTTGTAGCCAAAGCACTCTGCTACAAAAGTCTGACTTAGAAAAGCTGATAAGCTTTGTTTTGAATCCTGAGTTTGAGTTTGCTGTAGGACATTCAAGAGGGAACAAGATAAAAAAGGGTGTGTAAGAGGCGAGCCATACAAACAAATTAAAAAATGAGTATGGAAGGGATATTTAGAGTTATAGATGCAAGGCTGAGGCCACTGGGTACAATTATGACTAACTAACAGTGGATAAAACAGTGGAATGAAAGTCTGCGATTAGGGACCTCTCAAACGTACTCAGGAGCAACAGTGTCTCTCTGGAGACTAAGGTGCGCCTGATACAGGTCATGGTATTTGCAATCGCTTGTTATGCATCAGAGAGTTGGACAATGACTAGGGAGGACAGAAGGAGAGTGGATGCTTTTGAGCTGTGGTGCTAGAGAAGGGTACTGAATGTACCCTGGACTGCCAGGAAAACAAACAGATCCATCTTGGAGAGGATTAAACCAAGCTTCTCCTTGGAGGCAAGGATTCTGGGGCTTCGTCTGACATACTTTGGACATGTTGCCAGGAGGGACGGGTCCTTGGAGAGGGACATCATGCTTGGGAGGGTGGAGGGACAGCGCAGGAGGGGAAGACCCTCTATGAGATGGATTGATTCGGTGACTGGGGTAATCGGGATGGGTGTGTCAGAGGCGGTGCAGTTGGCGCAGGATAGAGCAGGGTTTAGAGCTGTTGTGCATAGGGTTGCTATGAGTCGGAAACGACTCGATGGCACATAACAACAACAACAACAGTGGATAACAATTTTTCAGTGCTCTTTGTGTGCTAGACTCCACTCCAAATCGAGGAAAACAGTTTTTATTTTTACAACTCTAAGAGTTTCCATTTTGATTTTACATCAAGCAAAATGTAAGGACTAGAGAGCGTTGAGTGACATGCTCAGGTCATGCACAAGGCCAGTACTGCCAGGTTTCCAAGGCTATCAATCTTCACGGGGGCAGACTATCTCATCTCTATCCTGAGAAGCAGGTTCAAATTACCAACCTTCTGGTTGATAGCCAAATTCTTGACTCACTACACAGCCCAGGCTCCTGACACAGTGTCCAGAAAGCTATAGGCCACATTGACTGCTGTGGAGAGACTCCACCTCACGGTGGCCTTCCATCAGGTTTCCAAGGGTGTAAATGATGACAGGGGCAACTGCCTCGACATCTCCAGCAGAGTGGCTTGTGGAGTTGAATTGCTGACCTTTCAGTAAGCAGTCTAACAGTTAGTCTACCACATGGTTAGAGCTCCTATTTTCTAGAAAGCATCACATTTCTGAGAGGGGAAAAAAAAAGGAATAGGATTTTGGGTTTTTTTTCCAAAGGAGGGGGGGGAAGGAGGAAAAGAATGAGGAATGATGGTGATAAACTCAGAAATTGAGGGAGTTGGAGAGACACTGAAGTACACCAGGCCCAGGAGAGTCCTGCCTCTGAGAGCCAGGGACAGCCAAGTGTGGGCAGAGGCTGCACACCTGCCGCACAGTTCTACGTAAAAGCAGCAACAGCAGCAGGCTGTGACACATTTTGCAAATGGGCAAATGATTGAGAGCAGCATGCCATGCACTAGGCCAATTAGGGGCTTCATACTATCTCACTTAATCATGACTTAACCATAACTGTGGCATTTTCTTTTCATGAACAATTTCACCAGGCAAATATCATTTACAACTCTGGAGTTATTTGCCCTGCACATTTAATCCATCAGCAAATCCTGTTAGTTCTACTTTCAAAATACATCCATACTATCATTTCTCCTGTAAAACAGCCTGGCAGCCCTACTGATTTCCCCAACGTTTAGAAAAATATTCTGACAATGACTTCCTTCTCTGTTAATATCTCCTCAAACATCACTCCATAAGCAAGATTGAGTTCTTACAGGCCCTGTTCATTTACCCATCAAATATCTACTATGGCAAGCAATGTGCTTAGGCCTGAAGTATAATGGTGATTAATAAAGACATGGTCTTTGTTCCCTTGGATGCACAGCTAGTAGAGAACAGGGACAAAGTATATAGCAAAGGCATATTGCCATAGGCTGCTACTGGAGCTGTGAAGGCAACACTAGAAGAAAAAATGTTTAAACTGATGAAAGGATGAGTATGAATTATTGAGGTGATCGGTACAGGAAAGGATGATGGAAAAGAACAGTGTTCCATATGTTGGTTACAGTAGGAAGGAAGGCTGGGAGATTTAAGGAAGAACAAGGCATGTTTAAAGAGCTACATGTTCAGTAGGTTTAGGGGATACAAGGGAAGGGAAGGGAAGGGAAGGGAAAGGAAGGGTGGGTAGTGACAGAGGAGAGAGGAGGCCTGATCTTCGATGAGCAGAGAGAACTGATCTTTGATGAGCACAGAGGAGAAGTGATCTTCGATGAGCAGAGAGAAATGACCTTCGATGACTCAGGGCCTGGCAAGTCACATTAGGAGATTTAGGCTTTCTAGGCTCTCTCTCAAAAGCAAGGCAGAGTTACTGAGGACTTAAAAGCAGACACAGGGCATTCTGAATGTTCCATTTTAAAAGTGCACACTGACTGCCATATAACCTGTTGTCATAGGCTCTGTTCCAACAACAGGATTGTGCCACAGGGCTTCAAGGCTGCAAAGCTTTTCAAATGCTGACAGCCACATCCTTCTCTTGCAGAACAGTTGATGGGTTCATACCACCAATCTTTTGATTAGCAATGGAACAGATAACAGCCACCAGTTTCTGAGGACAACAGGGAAGGATTAAGATTGGAGTTCAGAAGGATTGTTAGGGAGAGTAGCGTCCATGTCTCATTAGTGATGCAAACTAGAAAGTAGTGGTCAGAGACTAAAGGTATTTCCTCTCTGCAGCTGAACTGATGCTGAATAACTAATAGCAACCGTCTGCTGATTTCGGAGGCTGTACATTTTAATGGAGGAGGTGGTTCATCTGTCTCCCAAGGAGCTGCTGGTGCATTTGAACTGCTGCCTTTTCACTGGTTGTTAAGTGGCACCGAGTTGGAACCAACTCACTCACAGCTGACACTCCAGTGAGTTTTCAGAGACTGTAAATCACATAAAAGTATCGTGCAGTGGAGCAACTGATAGATTAGAACTACCTTTCTTTTGGTCGGCAGTGCAACTTGTTAACCATTAGGCCACTAGAGCTCTCCGCCCTTTCAGTTAGCAGCCTGATGTTATGCACTATGCCACCAGGGCTCCGCAGAGAGACTTCACTCACTCACTCACTCACTCACTCACTCACTCAGTCACTCACATATTCATTGCCACCAAGTTGCTTCCAGCCCACAGCAACTCTCCATAGAATTTCTCAGGCTGTAAATTGCAAGGAGAAGAGACTGTCCATTTCTCTTCTGCAGAGCTGCTGCTGCTCAATTAAAACTGTTGGAAATTTGGAACCTTTGAGTTAGCAGCACCACTTGCTCTGGGCTACATTACAAGAGCTCAAGATATTGAGGAGACTGAGCTGGCCTCATCTATTGACTGACTAGATGGGGATGGAGATGGCGGGAAGAAAGACAAACCAAGAACAACTTCGTTTATGACATGGGCATCAGCCATGTCAACACAATATGTCCGCAAACTTCTCAAAGCAGTAACTCTCTTTACAAACGGCCAACGTCCAGGTCAGCCACAGAAGGAATACTTTTGTTGACTTTCTGAAGTTGTTCTTTCTCCTTTTTATACTGCACTTATTATAAGTTAAGAGTAAATGCTCTCTGGATTTATAAACATGGAAATGTGACCTTATAAAACAGTATGGGAGGAAGAAGGCTCAACAATGGGTCTACTTAATCAGAGTAGCTGGCTGAACAAAAAGAACTGAGTAATTTGGATTAGTGAAAACAAGAGAGGAATTAGCACATTCAAAAAGGAAACTATGTTTCTTCTAAGTGAGACACACTACAATAGGACATAAATTGGTCATTTTTTAAAATGTAATATTTTATTGGATTTTTGCACAGCCAAGTTAGGCTTCCATTTGGCAATTTCTACAAACTAATGCTTGGTGACATTAATTACATTTATCAAAATGTATCAACATTCTCTTTAATTGTGTCCTGGTATTTTTTATATTTTAAGCACTCTACTTCCCCCACCCTGCTCACCCTAATCTTGGATTTAAGTAACTTTTCACCTTTTGGGTTTGTACTCATGGAAGTGGAGCTCTAACCTGACAGGTATTATCCCTCTGTCTGTCACTCTGCCCAGCTGTTGACAGGCGCTCTCAGGTGATGGCTTCAGTTCTAGGTTTAAAGAATGTCTCAGAGGGAGCCTCAGGGAGTCCTTGGTTCTCCACTGTTTCAGTTTGGCTAATTTTTTTCCCTTTTTTTAACAGCTATTTGGTAGATTTTAATATTTAAGAAAAAGTCCACCTCATAGCTAAAAAAGATACAAAATTTCTTGCAGATATGTAGCTTCCAATTTTGTCATTTGACATAGGCCTAAGATCCTATCCTGAACTGTCAAACAAGTCATTACTGAAAATGTAAATATTTGCTATGGAATATTAAAAGTTATTTTAGGACTTCTCTAGTTGTGATAACATATAAATATCAAGCTTTCATTGGCCTAGCACTAGAAGTTTAAATGTTATTCACAAGTCAAATACAAATGTTTCCTAAATGAAAGAAGTTTCTAAGGGTAATAGGTCTTTGCTCCACTCAATCATTTAGTAATTCAGTCTGACAGAAATGTACCTTCACATGGTATAAAGTCAGGTTGGGTGTCAGTATGTAGCCAGCAAAAGGAGGAAAAGAAAAGTAGACCACATACGGGAGGTTTTTATAAGGATGGAATCGACTGTTGTTATTGTTATGTGTTGTTGAGTCATCTGTGACTCATAGTAACCCTATATACAATAGCTCTGAACTCTGCCCTATCCTGAACCAATCTCAGTATTTCTGATACATCTAACTCCATTACCCCAGTCTCTTGAGTCAATCTATCTCATTCAGGGTCTTCTTCTTCGCTGTCCTTCCACCCTTTCAAGAATGATGTCCTTCTTTAAGGACTGGTCCCTCCTTGCAACATGCCCAAAGTAAGTCAGAGGGAGATTCAAAATCATTGTCGCCAAGGGGCAGCTTGGTTTCACCCTATCCAGGACAAACTTGTTTGTTCTCTTGGCAGTCTATGAAATTTCCAATATTCTTCTCCAGTACAACAACTCAAAGGCATTGATTCTTCTATTCACCCTTCATCATTGTCCAGCTCTTTAAAGCATAACACGTAATTGTAAAGACCATGGCCTAGCTCAGGCACATCTTAGTCTCCAGACACTGCTCTTCAGTACTCTGGAGAGGCCCCTGACAGTAGATTTTCCCAACGCAATTCCTCTTTTTATTTCCTGACTGCTGGTGACAACAGTGTTGATTATGGAATCAAGCAAGCTGAAATTGTTAACAATCTCAATCTCTTCTCCATCCTATCATGGTGCTGCCAATTGGCCCGGTGGTGAGAATCTTTGTTTTCCTGATGTTGAGCTTCAGGATTGACTGGACCTAAAAAATTCCTTTTACTAATATTTAGCCACATGACACATAATTGCAAGGTAGGATATGGCCAAGAAAAGGAAATGAGTTTTACCGAGCACTTAGCAGTCTCTGAAATAGATGATAAAATTGAAGATAAACTATGTGACTTATTCATCTTTGCCGAGCCTAAAAGTGCTTGGGGTGGGGAGCATTAAAATATTTATACAAAAGCAGATACTTTATAAAACAATTGTAAAAGATCTATACTCTTGCATACTTTATGGCTGTATGACTAACTGTGGAATATATACACAAGATGAAAGAATTTGAAAAAGTATTCTAAAATCTTGACTTATAGATGTTAATATCAACATGAATTTTTTAAAATTCATCATGAAATTAGTAAAAACAAAGATGGAAGAAAACAGTCTAAACTGTGGTTCAGTAAGAATCAAGACTATGGCTGCAAAATGCCACAAAGCTGCGCCTGATCCAAGCCATGATTTTTTTTTATGACTTGTTATGTATCTGAAAGTTGGACAATGACTAAAGATGATAGACAAGAATCAATGTCTTTGGAGAAGGTATGACCAGGATCCTTCTTGGAAGTAAAGTTGGTAAAGCTTTGTTTCAAATACTTTGGACATGTTATTAAGAAGGGCCAGTCCTGGGAGAAGGACCTTATGCTTGAAAAGGTGGAGGGCCCGTGTAGGAGAGAAAGACCCTCAACAAGATGGATTGACACCAGTTACTGTAACAATGGGATCAAGTATATTGGAGATGCTGAGGATGGCACAGTATAGGGCCACGTTCAGATGTATTGTTCAAAGGATTAAGTCTTAGTTGATTTGATGGCACAAAACAATAATTTCAAAAGCCTAATTATTACTTAATTAAATGCTTTAAGTAAATTTGTATTTGTTCACCTTTATTATCATAACTTTAATACTAAATAGGATTTTTACCTCCACATATATAATTTGGTTCTCTGAAAGAAAGGTTTTAAACCAAGAGAAAGTCTCTGGTTTATAACTCAGGATAATTATTAATGTTATGGAACAAATAAATCCTCAAATCTCAGTGGCAAGAAAATAAAAACTGATTTCCTGTTCATGTGAATCTGATCTTGATCAGGTAGCCTTCCTCTGTCTTCTAGATTTGCAACTAAAAATGTGAGAGACAGGAGGAGAGAAATCTAGACAGTCCATCAATTCTTTAACTACCTCAGCCTAATGATTCATATTGCTTTTGTTTAGAGTTTAATGGTCAGTATTTGCCCCACAGCCTCAAGCTAACTAGACAGGAGTGCAAGCTTATTCAGAGATTACAGTCTCAGTCACTTGTCCACACTGTTGTTGTTGTTGTGTACCAGTGAGTCGGAACTGAGCCAAAGCTGACCCTCTGGTGGGTTTTCAGAGGCAGTTAATCATATAGAAGGAGACTGCCCATCCTTCTCCTGCAGAGCAGCTGGTGGATTCAAACTGCGTTCCTTCCAGAAGTGCAGGGTCTTGCCACTAGGTCACCAGAGCTTCCAGTTGTGGGTTTTGGTTTTTTTGTTTGTTTTAATTTTAAATTGATTTTTTAAAATTTTTATTTTTGTGTGAGTGTACCATCAAATTGGATCTGATTGGTACAGGAGGAGATTGTCCCTCCTTCCCTGGCAGAGCATCTGGTGGATTCGAACCGAGCGCCTCTGGGATTGTATAATTTTAAATTGATTTTAATGAAAGTTTACAGAGATTTTGGATTTCCATTCATTCATTGTTGTACTTTTCTCCCTGGCCACCCCTCACCCCAATTAGCTTTTTTTTTTTTTTAGGGTTTAATGAGACATTTTATTTGATTGGTTTTGGTTGTCCATAATTTATACACCCCAATTAGCTTTTAAAGAAAAAATTCTTTCCTTGTTTTTCGATCCTTCCCCTCAAGTCCACTCCATGATGGACTCCTGTCATAACAATAATATCTAATCATATATCCCTTTTAAACTGTAAACTTAAAGACATAATTCTGTTATACAAATTATTGTCATTGCATGCTGTTGAGCCAATATTTTTGTTGTTGTCAAGTGCCACAGAGATGGCTCAGATGCATGCTGATCCTTTGTACAACAGAATGAATCCCTGTGTGATCCTTCTTCATTCTCAGTCTCTGCTGTGTGGTCACTGTTTTACTTCATTCACAGTGAGGGTCTTCCTCAGCAATGGAGCGAAGTATCCTATAAATTTCCTGGTGTCATGGTGGTTAAAGTATTTAGCAAAGAACCAAAACTCTCTTGATTCAAACTCATCAGCCTTTCCTTGAGAGATAGACATGGGAGTCAGCTTCCAAAAAGATTTACAGTCTTGGAAACCCTCAGGGGAAGTCCTACTCTGTCCTGCAGAGTTTTTATGGTCAGAATTGTAGAAGTGGGTGTGGTCTGGAGGGAATTTGCTTAACTATACCAGTAAATCTGATCATCAAAATGACAAAATTTCTGGGTTTTCAAATCTTAAGATATCATTTATGTTGTGACTTGGGAGCAAAGGTTGTGTTGCTCATCCAAAGCCCAGACCTCTCTGCCTACTTCATCCCACCAGCCTCTCTGAGGAATCAAGATAGGCAATCTCCTTCCCTTCAATGATGTGCTGGAGGGTCACTTGTGAGTCAATTACAATGGGATGTCAAAGAGAATTGTGTTCCAAAGAATCTGAAATCCTACGTGAAGCCAGGTGAGGCTTCTCAACATCTCTTAGCCTTACCATCCTAAATAAATCTTTCGATTCACCTTGAGAGCACCAAACAACCACAACTTTATCAATTACAGATCTTGTAGGAAGGTCCTGGATATAATAACAGTTATTATAGGCATGACTTTAAAATACAGTAACTAAATAAAAATCAATCTCCATTGTAAAAATAGGACTTAATCTTTCTTTTTCATGTAGACCAACATTTCTTTAAAATTTTCTTTTAGTATTCTTAAAAAGTAGTATTTTTAGCTGAAAATAGAAAAAGACAAAAACCAAGAACAAGCAAACACAATATGGATGACTGTATAGAAACCAGTTTTTTTAAAAAAAAAATGTGGTTAGGAAAATTATCACATTCATCTATGTGACTTAAACATGTAATTACTTGTGTCTTTGTTTTCTGTTTAATGAGTACTAGTGGTCTAGTGATAAAGAGCTACATTGCCAACCTGGAGGTATGCAATTTGAACCCACCAGCTGCTCCACAGAGAAAGATGAGCAATCTCCTCCCGTGTGATTAACTGCCTCTAAAAACCCACTAGAGGATCAGCAATGGATTGATTCTGATTTGGTATATAACCACGGCGACAGTGGTGCGTAGTCCACACTAAGTTACTCAAAGACAGCTTGAATTTATGTCAGCTTCAAAGGAGAAGATGGGCAGTCTCCTCATTATTATTGACAGTTTCAGAAGCCTGATGAAGAGTCACCAGGAACCAACTCAATGGCAGTGAGTCTGAATTTGAGTCTAGAATTAAGGAACCTTAATGGTGTAGTGCATAACAAGTTGAGCTGCTAAACAAGAGGTCAGTGGTTCAAATCTTGGAAATCTGAAAGAGGGTCACTATAAGTTGAAAAATATTCAACAGCAGTAGGTAGGTTAGTCTGGAATGATCTATAAACTTTTTTTCCAATTTTAACCTTTTCTAACTCTAAATGTATGTGGTATTTCTCATATGTCTTCAAAATGTGAGACTGAAAAATGTATGCATAATTCTGCTTAAAATAGTCACCTAATAAACTAAGGGGTGCTGGTGGCTTGGTGGTGAAGAGTTGTGCTGTCAACCCAAAGCTGGTTAGAAACCACCAGTTACTCTGTAGAAGAAAGACGGGCAATCTCCTCCCATGCTATCTACAGTCTCTGAAAACCTGCTGGAGCATCAGCTATGAGTCAGATCTGACTTGACATAACAACAATAAAATGCATGTTAGCTCCAATTATATAACAATTGTGAGTATGTGTACAAACCAGGATTTCCACAGTACATGGTAAATTCTACAAAGCTTGAAAAATCAAGATGGCACTAGGAAAAATCATATAAGTACAAAAATAATTTTAAAATTATTCATCTCTTAGTGTATAAGAAGAGAACTCTGAGTTACTGATTTAGGCTCCATATTGGCAAATTTTATAAATAAAATAAAAATAATATTCATTCAGCAGGTCATCCACAGTAATGGTGTAAGGACGCATCGTAAAAATCTAGAAATTTTTTATAGTCCTAAAAGACACGAGGACTAAAGCTTCTTTATCCAGCTGAGAAACAGAAAAATTTTAGCCATATAATTTAGTGGGTTATTAAGAAAATGGCTTGGAACAAGCTCCATTATAATTGTAAAATGGATATACATTTTATATATTTTGAAACTAGTATTTCACACCCATAAATGTCATTTAAAAAACTGGATTTGTCAGCTAAATGTAGGTGTCACCATATTCAAGAACCATTATCAAGAAAAGTAGTTCTTTCCAGTTATAAAGTCCAATAGTTATGGCTCAAAAACTATGAAAAAATTAACTGTAGTCAAAGAGAATTCTAGTAGAGTGGTTATGTACTTCTGTGCTTTTCCCTAAGCCATTTTTAAGGAGTATACCGATAACCCAAATTTATTAAGCATTTACTATGCCAGTTGCTGTGTTAAATGGCTTATACACATTACCACATTTCTTCTTCATGACAGCCCTATGTCTCAGCTACATAATTTTTTTCCTTTTAATACAGATAAATGAACAAATGCTTTAAAAAAGTGAATTACTTGTCTAAGGTCACACAATAAATGGAAGCACTAGGATTCTTCTAAAGGGTCTACTTCCAGAGCCAGTGCTCTTAGGGACTCAATCAAGCAAATGCTCCGTGCTAACTCTCAAACTGTAGACAGTGCTGCCTAGTAGTCTAGGATCATCTTCTCTAGCACCATCAAGTTCTGGTTCCATGTGAAGGTCTTTGTATAGAAGGGGACTGGCTAAGCATCAGGAGCTCCAGTTCAGTGAAGAGATACCTAATCAGGTGGGACCTCTCTACTATTGAGGCAGATACCAGATAGATACATTCAGATTCCTCCAGTTCAAGATAAAAACATAGGCCTTAAGAGTTTCAAAAGTAAATGCAGAATGAAAGACCTGTGAGGAAGAACAATGGCTGAATAAAAGCCTTCGTCTTCTCTGGCCTGAGTTTTCAAGTCTATTGGGGCATTGTAATGAACGCTTAGTAGTAACATGGGTTCAGACCCTAGCTTCATCCTGTGCCAGCTCTCTGAGGCTGTGCAGAGTTATAAGCTCTGTGGGTGTATTTCCTCATTTGTAAAATGAGTGCATGGCAGCACAACAGGTTGCTGTGAGTACTGTATTAGAGCATGAATCTGATATATTCTGTTTCCTTTACAGCTACATGAAGTGGTCAATTTCCTTTGCTGCTGCATGAGGTGGTATGCCGTTAAAATCCTTTCCAGCTACAAAACATTATCGTTATAATCCATTTTCAGTTCAAAACCTTCAATACCTTGACCCAAATGAAAGAGAACTCTAGTATAGAACCACTACTAGAGATGTTGATGTTATCGCTTCCTTGTTTGTTCCTCAAGCCTTAATATAAAAAGATAGGATACGCCTGGAAAAGGTTCAGCCACATAGAAAGGAAGTGAGTAGCTGCTGAAAAGTAACTGCAGCTGGTTATTCACTTTATTCTGCCAGGATCTGCTGTTGATATAATCGCACCACAGGAAAACGTCATGTTGGCTAAAAGGAACCTGAAATGTCAAAGCAATAATTCTTCATCATGCAAAAGTCAGTTTCATCATTGTTTTTGTCTGGATGATTTGTTACATGACGTGAGAACTGTGGCAGCAAGGTTATGCCCAGGAAAGTCAACTGAGAGGAGACCAGCAGGGATGGCCTGGGATAGAGACTGCTGGACCTGGCAGTGACTGGCTTGTTCATGATTTCTCTATTTTCTCATTAGTATGGCTTCATTGAAAGATACAGTCACAGGGATACATAGGATGAAGGATATATAGGATGAAGTCTGGGAAGGCTCCCATCATGGAGGGGCACAATGCCCTTCTGTGTGCATGGATATTTACCAACCAGAACGCCTATGGAGCTTGTGTCCAGGGACTGAAGGAGGACGGTCTTATTATATAATACAAACTCCAGCTTCTCTCCTCTAAGGCTGGTTTATAATTTATAACATAAGGTGGTCACCAGGAATCATGCTGTCAAACTGCTCTGTCCTGGCCAATTAATACTTCAGAGCTACTTCATCACTTCCCAGGTCCATGTTAATGTGGTCCGGAGTCCTTATCCAAGACAATCCAGTTCAAGGGATTTTGCTTTCTGGTTTGTTTTTTTTTAAAGAGATTATCTCTTAGGAATTGAGGACAAAGATCAAATTCTTTGGACAAAGTTCATGTAAACCCCATACCTGAGCACATGCACACACACAGATAAACACAGAACATTAAGTTCTGGTGGTACCTGCATACATGCCTCTGTGTGTGTGTGTGTGTGTGTGTGTGTGTGTGTGTGTGTGTGAGAGAGAGAGAGATACATGCCTCTGTGTGTGTGTGTGTGTGTGAGAGAGAGAGATACATGCCTCTGTGTGTGTGTGTGTGTGTGTGTGTGTGTGTGTGAGACAGAGAGAGAGATTGATGTATAGCCTCTGAAAACCTATTGTTATTGTTGTATACTGTAGAATCAGAACCGATACTCTGGCAGGTTTTCAGAGACAATTAATCTTATGGGAGGAGACTGCCCATCCTTCTCCCACAGAGCAGTTGGTGGCCTTGAACTGTGTGATTTCAGGATTGCAACACAGCTTCTTCCACTAGGCCACCAGAGCTCCCTAAGAGAAAACCCACTAGAGGCCTGTTAGGAGTCAATCCCGGCTTGACAGGTATCTAACAACACATACTCATCCCTAATAGGGTACTTCTCTGTGGATCAAAAGAACAAACAGATCTATCTAATCAGGAGTACTCCTTAGAGGTAAGGATGGCAGAACTTCATCTCAGATATGTTGGCCATGTTGTTAAGAGGGGTCAGATCTTGGAAAAAGTCATCATGCTAGGAAAGGAAGAGGATCAGAAAAAGAGAGGAAGCATCTCAGTGCGATGAAGATCATGAAAATGGCACATGATAGGGAAAGTTCTGGACCTGTTGTTCATAGCATCCCTGTGAATAGTAGTTGACTCAATGGTATCCAAAATTATCTATGTGGATACAGGGAAGTCTAGTTCTGACTAAGAACAGAATTTCTACAGGCAGACCTAAACTCAAGCTACATTGTTGTTATTATTATGTGCCATCAAGCCAGAACCAACTCGTTACTGACCCTCTAGTGCGCTTTCAGAGGCTGTAAACCTCACGAGAGGACTGCCCATCTTTCGGCTGCAGATGGAACTGCCTGCCTTTGGACTGCCAGTACAATTCTTTATCTACTTCTCCTTACTAATGGCCTCGTTGTGAAAAATTCTTCTTTATAAAAATA
Source organism: Elephantulus edwardii (assembly GCF_000299155.1). Classification (NCBI taxonomy): domain Eukaryota; kingdom Metazoa; phylum Chordata; class Mammalia; order Macroscelidea; family Macroscelididae; genus Elephantulus; species Elephantulus edwardii. The sequence goes on along the minus strand of NW_006399844.1, from coordinate 3,935,874 downwards.
CTGGAGGGGGGAAAAGATAATAAAAATGTGGGGGAAAGAACATACACCAAGATAAAATTTTGTCAGAGCAAGGAAAAATCACAACCAAAGCATTGTTTTTTAAAAAATTATTTCTGTAATAGCAAAATAGTGTTGAGGACTCTCCTTCATAGGGTAGCTATGAGTCGCCTGCGACTCGACAGCACTTAACAACAACAAAAAATAGCAAAATAATCTTCTACCAAAATGAGTCAACATCCTAACTTCTGGAACCTGCGAGAATATTTTCTTAGATGGCAAAGGAGCATTAAGATTATGAAGAGGAGAATGGTTATACCCAAACAATACAATATTATGCAGCCATCAGAAAGAATATAACAGAATTAAAAATGCTCTGATGGAGAGGTTGGGGACATACTGCATTAAATGGAAAGGAAGAACACATCATAGAACATTATTACGGCAATGTTGTTCGGTACCAATGAGTCAACTACAAGTCCTAGGGATCCTATGAACAACAGATCTGAAGCTTGCTATGTCAGTTCATCTTTCTAAGGGTTCTTCTCTTTTGCTGATTCTCTACATCTCTAGGCATGATGTCTCTCTCTAAGGACTGGTTCTTCCTGACAACATGCTCAATGCTCTCTGGTTGCTCTTCCTCAAAGCAGATATATTTGTTCTTTTGGCAGACCATAATACTCTTCACTAACACCACAATTCAGAGGCACTGATTCTTCATCAGTCATCCTTAGTCATTGCCCAACTGGCTTGAATCAGGTGAACCTTAATATATGAACTGATATCCCTGTTCTTTAGCACTTTAAAGAGGCCCTTGATGCAAATTTTCCCAATGCAAAACACTTACTGATTTCTTGATTGCTGCTTTCATAGATGGAGATTGTGGATCTCAGTAAACAGAAATACTTTACAACTTCAATTTTTCTCCATTTACCATGATGCTGCCTATTTGTCCAGTGGTGAGGATTTCTGTTTTCAATCTTACACGTGAGATGAAATCTGTATTGAAGGCTTTAGTCTTTGCTTTCCTGCAACAAGTGCTTCAAGTTCTCTTCACTTTCTGCAAGCAAAGTTGTGTCATCTGCATAATGCAAGTTGTTGATGAGTCTTCCTTCAGTCCTGATGCCATGTTCTTCTTCATATAGTCCAACTTCTTGAATGATTTGCTCAGCATGCAGACTGAGTATATATGGAACAAGAATACAGCCCTGATGAACATCTTTTCTGATTTTAAACCATGTGGTGTTTCCTTGTTCTGTTTGGACAACTGTTTGGTGGTCTGTGTATGTGTTTGGCATGAGCGCAAGAAAGCATTCCAGGATTTCCATGGTCCAGTCCCTCCTTTCTCCTATATGTTGTTGTTAACTTGTCTCTGACTCACAGGAATCCCACCATGTCTGCCTAGTCTAATGCCACCCTTTACAATCATTGGTATGTATGGTTCCACTGCTGCAACACATGAGAACTTGATGGTCTATTATTTTGAACACTCAGGGATCACTTTTTAGCACTCTTTTGGAGAATATTCTATTGTGATTCATTGGGTTTTCATGAATTAATTTTTAGGGCTAGATCACTGGGTATTTCTTCCTAGTTTCTCATAGTCTAGAAGTTCCACTATACTTTCCATCATGGATGATGCTATTGGTATTTGAAATAGCAGTAGCATAGCTTCCAGTATCACAGTGACATGTACAAGACCATAGGAAGACAAACTGACATCTGGTGGATACACACACATTACACCTCCACCTATCATCAGGCAACCCTGGGTAACACAAGCAGTAAAATGCTCAGTTACTAACCAAAACATTAGCGCTTTGAATCTGACCAAAGGCATTTCAGACATCAGTCCTAGAGATTTATTTCTGAAAGATGTCAGGCCCTGAAATCACTATGTAGCAGAATGATGTCCCCAGAATTTGGCATCTATTTGATACCTCTAGTGGGTTGTTGTTGGGGTTTTTTTTAATTAGACCTATGGTAGTGTAGTGATAAGTAGACATGCTGCAATCTTGAAGGCACATAGTTTGAGCCCACCAGCTCCTCTGCAAGAGAAAGATGGGCAGTCTCTTCCCATGAGGTTAACTGCCTTTGCAAATCTGCTAAAGAGTCAAATATGGGTTGGTTCCGACTTGACAACACACATCAACACACATATTTGCATTACACACAGAGAAAGAGAGAAATCAAATTGTGAATGTTAGTGGGGAGTACAAAGGATGTAGGGAAGAAAGGAAAGAAAGAAGAAAATATGTGTTGCTTCATTGACTCTTGAATGTTTAAATGCTACAAACACTTTTTCCCCCCTTAGTGCTTAGAATTAAAAAAGCAAGGATTAAAAGTCAGTCATTGCCCAGGCTTCTTTACTGGAGTTGTTGGTGGATTCAAACCACTAGAAAGGTGGTGCCTTCGGGTTAGCAGTGCAACTCCATACGGACTACCTCAGCTCCCAGGACTGAAAAGGAAACCAAATGAAAAGCAATGAAAATGTTTTAAAAACTTAATTAGAATAGTTTACCCAGAGTAGCAGCATATCTTTGTTATCTCAGCTGTGGCTTATTTGAAAACCACTATTGGAAAGAGCTGCTGAGCTTGTTCAATCTTGTGTGGAACATTTTCACAACAAATTAAGTCCTATTAAAGAGAAGTTTCCACAATACCTGACTTTGCAACACAAGTTTGGTTTCTGGGTTTTCTTTTTTAAAAAAATTTTAGGATGAATTTTATTTCAGCATAGTAACACGTTCACATGGAACATTTTGGAACACTGTCTGGGGTTTTAATTGCTTAGGTCTGATGGAAGTGAACTGTTATTCCCTTAACTCTTCTGTACTCATTTCACAAAAAAAGAGCTGATGCCAAAATGCTATGAAAATATTTATTATTATTATTTTATCCTGGGAGTAGACTATTTTAGGGAGAAGACATTTTCTGAAGAATTCGGAGGTATTTTAGTGATCTTGACAATGCATCCTCCCTTCCTCTCCCAGTTCTGGTTAGCTGGTTCCAGCCCACATATTCCCAGAGCACTATTTCCGCTTTCATAGAACTTACCATATTTTATTGGAGTTGCCTGTTGACTTGTCTGTAATCAACATCTCTACCCCTAATCACGTAGCATAGCGCCTGATGTGCCGGAAGTCCATAAAAATTGTTGACAAAACAACTTTTTTGGGCTATGTGGAAAAAATGTCGGGGGCTTTACAGCAGTTGGCTCACTGTCTTAGAAGAGGGGATTAAATGTTTAGTGATAAGCAAGTATATACATACATATATATATATACACACACATACATATATACACATACACATTATACATATACATATACACACACACACACACACACATATATATGGAATTTTAGTGGTGGGGTGTATTGCGTGCTAGGTTGCTAACTGAAGGCTGTCCATTCCAAACCACCAGTGGCTCCACCAGAGAAAGACGAGCCACCTCCCCGCATAAGAATTTAGAGGCCGGAAACCCCAGGATGACAGCTCTAAGTTAGAAGTGAGATGGAGGCAGTGGGTTGGGTTGGGGGTTTTTTGGTACTTAAATCCAAGGGTTAAAATGTAACACATAGAAAAATAAAAATGCATCTCCTTACTCATCTCTGTTTATAATGAAAATCTCAATTCTAATACATTTTGATGTTTAATGAAACTGAACACAAGTTTGTATAGGTGACATCACACAACAAAACCAAACCTGTCCAGATTTAGAGCATTTTGGATACCTGATCTTTTTCACTTCCATGTCAGCAGAACATTTTTATTTGAACATAAGACACCTAACAGTAAACAAACTTAAAGAGCTGTAATTAAACTAGGGAATAGTAAAGCAAAGAGCATAAAAACTACTTCATTAAAAAGCTACACAGTGATACTTAAGTATTTTTCATGATTTTCTTATGAATTCTAATAATATCTAACTGTAATACTAATTCTAACACTAATAGAAAGGATAGTCTGATATTTAAAATGTTTTGTATAAATAAAGAGGAAGCATTTCACTACATTTAGAAACAAAAGGAGTGGGAATTTGGGGTGGGTTGTTTGTTTGTTTTGCTACTTCTCTATATCAAAAACCAGCATGTACCCAAAACAAGGAGAAAAAATATATATATACCATTAAGTTTAAAGACAAACTTGTTAGGATCTATATACAGCCTACAAAACAGATGGTCAGTGACTGTGTACAAGAGAAATTGTGTTCTGTGCCAAACAATGAGGAAAAAGCTAAAAAAGAATCCTCATTTAAGCAGATAAATATTTTCCAAGTATCTTCTGAAATCTGGTTTATAAAGTAAAATGGCTATGCCTATCATTTCTTATTAACTACGCTTTTCCTAAGGGAAAGGCGCCACAGTGTAAAAGCATAAGAAATGGCACTTACCAAGTCATAACCACAGCACTGGCGAAAGCACATGATCACTGACCGCTAAATATTGGGCAAGGAATAAAATACTGAGCATAGGAGAAGCTAAAAACACAGTGAAAAACACTTCCAGCTAAGGCCTTGGTGGATAAAGTTGGCATGGAAATCAGGGACACAAACAGAAGACATTATTTTCCATAAAGGTCTTTGTAATTGTTTTATGCAAGTAAGCCAGATTATGTTTTAGTTTTTCTTTTGTAGCATTAGAAGAAACAAGGAAACAAATACATGGGCACATGTCCGTGTGTGTGCATGTGCATAAATTAGAGAATGTTCTTTAATCCAATACCCTACAACATTGGATACTGAGAAGGAGAAACAGAGATAACAGGCTGTGTATGTGAACGGGAAAGTAAATGACTTCACACTATTTAGAGTGTAAAAGAATTCAAGAGCTAACCTATTCTGAAATCTTGCTTTGTGCTGAATCAGTGTTCTGCTTTAGATGCATTTTTGTCATTTGTATATCACAACAAAATTATGTGCATTGGTTTTGCATTATTGTTGTTAGATGCTGTTAATTATGACCCATACCGATCCTATGAACAACAGATTCGAACCTTGTCCTATCCTGTGCCATCTTCACACTTCCTGACACAATAGAGCCCACTCAGCAGTCACCGTGTCAATCCACCTGCTCGAGGGTCTTCTCCTTTGCTGACGCTCTTTCTGTGCATTAAGTCCCTCTCCAAGGAATAGCCCCTTCTAGCAACATGCTCTAAGTAAGTGAGGTGAAGCCTCATCATCTTTGCCTCCAAAGAGCTCTGACTGTACCCTCTCCAAGATATATCTGTTCTCTTGGCTGTCCACGGGATGTTCAGTGCTCTTATCCTGCATCACAGTTCAAAGGCATCAATTCTTCTATCATCCTTCCTTGTCCAGCTACCAGATGCATAGCAAGTGATCAGAAATACAGAATTATTATAATAATAATTTTCAGATAATCATATGGTATACTATGCTGGGAATGGAAAAAGAGAAGAAGAATGATGTTTGCATTCATAATAAAAAAAGTGAATTTCAAGTTCTAACCTGAAATACAATGTTTTGAGTGATAGGATAGTATTAATACACTTACAAGGAAGATCCATTAATAAAACTATTATTCAAATATACCCTCCTACATCTAGAGCCAAAGAGAAAGAAATTTAGATTTTTTTTTTTCTTTACCAAATCTTGGCAGTCCAAAATTTACCTAATGTGCAAATTAGAATGCATTAATGATAACTGGTGACTAGTTGGAAACAGTGAAGAAGGAATAGTAATTGGAAAATATGGGCTTGGAGATAGAAATAAGGCTGAAATAGAATGATCAAATTTTGTATTTTTAATTATTGATTCATAATGAATACCTTTTTAAAAAAGACACAAATGGTGACTTTACACATGGACCTCACCTGATGGGCTACCCAGGAATCAGAATGACTATTATCTGTGGAAAAAAAAGTCATGGAGAAGTTCAACATTGGCAGTCAAGAATAGGCCAGGGGCAGACTGTTAGTCAGACCATCAATTACTCATGTGCATGTTCAAATTGAGGCTGAAGAAAATGAAATTAAGTCCATGACAACCAAGATATGATCTTGAATCTATTTCATCTAAATTTCAAGATTATCTTAAGAATGGATTTGAGATATTGAAAACCAATGACCTATCAAAGATATCACCATGAAGAAAACAAATGTCATTACAAAGACAGAGGACAAAGAAAAAAATTATAAGAAAACTATAGAGAAAAAATAATAATAATTGTAATTATGATAATTGCATTATTACTGATGAGGAACCCCATGTACACAGAAGTTGGGTGAACTTTGTCTAAAGCTGTCTTATTAGTAAATGACAGGGTTGTTTCTTGATTCCAGCACTTAGGATTAATCACTGAGCAACACAACCTCAATTCCACACTGACAGGGAAAAAACCAAATAAGTTAGGAGCAAAAATGGAAATAATAGAAAGAAAATATGCCTTCATAGATGCCAAGAAAAACTACTAAACATTTACTTTAAGATGAGATCTTGAAATAGCAGCAATAACAACAAAAAAAGTCTCCTGAAGGGAGGAGCTGAGCAGACGTTCGAGCAAGGAAACCAACTCCATTCCAGGCATTCCTGAAAAAGGTCTCCCCAGGACACTTTAAGTTTCTTTTTAGTTTAGATATATTTTTGTAGACATATATAAGAAAAAAAAATATATATATTATAAATATATATATATTATAAATATATATTAAAATAGATGGATAAAATCATGTATGCAAATAAAAGTTATTTCTTTTCTACTTTGAATCATATACACATTTCTGTGTGAATCCTAGAAACAACGGCTTTGCAGTCCCAGCCGAGGCTGTACCCCAGCTCTGTCACTTGTTAGAAGTGGTCCCTTGAGCGCCATATTATTTTCTAAACAAATGAGGAAAAGAGGAGAATGAGAGAGAGAAAACAAAATCCAAGTTTCTTTGGATTTTTTTTTTATGGTGAGAAAAATTTATTACATTTAGAATTAGCCCGCTGGACTCAGTTTAGATGATCCCAATTTTGTTGGCAACATCCAAAGCATCATAATCAGGAGCAAGTCGAACATAGGCCTTCTTCTCTCCATCAGGCCTAATCAAAGTGTTGACCTTAGCCACATCAATGTCATAGAGCTTCTTTACAGCTTGTTTAATTTGGTGCTTATTGGCTTTGACATCCACAATGAACACAAGTGTGTTGTTTTCTTCTATCTTCTTCATAGCTGACTCAGTGGTCAGGGGATATTTGATGATGGCATAGTGGTCAAGCTTGTTTCTCCTCGGAGCGCTCTTCCGGGGTTATTTGGGCTGTCACCGGAACGTGGGTGACGTGCGGATTTTCTTTTTTTTTTGGCTGTGGACACCCTTCAGGACTGCCTTCTTGGCCTTCAATGCCTTTGCTTTGGCTTCAGTTTTGGGAGGGGCAGGGGCTTCCTTCTTCGCTTTCGGCGCCATCTTCGTAGAAAGCTGGATTTTTATAAAGCCAAGATGAGAAATACTCAGCAGAAGACTTATCATGAAAAGATGTCTGTCTCCATCACCTTACTATTTTAAATTTTATTTGATATTGGTTTACTTACAAATTCCTTACACATTGTTTTTGACACCAGATCTTTTCCATTTTCTTAGCCCAGCCTCTTACTATTAAATAAGCATTTCTTCTAAGAAAAAAAAAGAGTTGGTCTATTAAGTTTATATTTTCTTTAAACAGTAGATTGTCAAGTGTTTCAGGTAAGAGTAAAAAAGCTCCAACTGAAGGCTTGACTTGAAATAGTCTTTCTGAATACAGTGGAATGGTATCTATTTTAGTTTAGAATAGATTCTTTTTCTCAATTGCATTCTGAAAAACTAGAGTAAATGTATGTACAACGTGGAAATGGTAACACTTACTCAAGACATTCTTCTAAAGTTGCACACAATCATCATTACAGTAAAATTTCCTATTCAATGAAAATGTGCAGGGCACTTGAAACTGCACTGTGCATAACATGATTACTGCTGAATAGAAGCATATATTAAAAGTGTATAACAGCAGAGTACCCCCGGAGCAGCTACCACTGATCTAATGTGGGGCTCACTGAAAGCAGCAGGCAGACTTGAAGTAGAGTAGATGATGAGGCCAAGTGAATACAGAATATACCACACAATGCCAGAAAAACAAGCACATCTGTCTTGCAAGAAGCACAAGCTAGAATTCTCCTTGGAAGAGAGGATGCCAAGGACATTCCTTGGACATGTTATTAGGAGGGACCAAGCCCTGGAAAAGGTTATCATACTTAGTTGTTTTTAGGTGCCATCTAGTTGAGTATGACTCACAGCGACCCTTGAAAAACACCCCTGTACCCTGTCCTATCCTGTGCCATCCTCATCATCCGTGGTACATTTGAGTACATTGCTGCAGTCACTGTGTGAATCCATCGGGTGAGATTCTTCCTTTTTCTCAAGGACCTTTCCAAGCATGTTGTCTCTTACCAAGGAGTAGCTCCTCCAAACAACATGTCCAACAACAAGCTCCTCCAGCAACATGAAATAGCATAGATGAGATGAAGCTTACCTCTAAGGAGCACTCTGGTTTGACTTCTCCAACACATGTCTTGAAAATATGTTTGTTCTTTTGGCAGTCCATGGAATATTCAATATACTTCTCCTGTACCACAACACAAAGGCGTCAATTCATTTCTGTCATCCTTATTCATTGCTTAGCTCTCAGATGTACAACAAGTGATTGAAAAGATCATGCCTAATGAGATGTCTTTAAACTGACATCACTGCTCTTCAGGACTTTGGAGAGATCCCTGACAGCAGACTTTCCCAATGCAATACATCTCCTGATCCCTGACTGCTGGTACCAAGCGAGTTGATTGTCGATTCAAGTAAGATGAAATTGTTGACAATTTCAATCTTTTCTCCATTTCTCATGATGTTGCCTATTAGCCCTATGATGAGGATTTTTGTTATACTGAAATCGTAATCCATGTTGATGGCTGCAGTCTTTGATCTTCTGCAGCAAGGGTTTCAAGTCCTTCTCACTTTCAGCAACCACGGTTGTATTATCTGCATAATGTAGGTTGTTGATGAGTTTTCTTACAATCCTGATGCCACATTCTTCTTTATAGAGTCCAGCTTTTCAAATGATTTAATCAGCAGACAGACTGAAGAAATGTGGAGAAAGGAGACAACCCTGTTGCACAACTTTCATGACTTAAACCAGGCAGTTTTCACTTGCTCTGTTCAGAGAACAGCTTCTTGGTCTAGGAATAGGTTTTGTATGAGCATAATTAAGCGTTCTGGGATCTCTAGTCTTTTCAATGTTCACCATAGTTTGTTATGATCCACACAGTCAAATGCTTTTTCATAGTTACTTGATAAAGTAGAAGGTCAGAAAAAAGAGGAAGATTCTCAAAGAGATGGTTTGACAGTGGCTACAATTGACTTAGACTCACAATGATTGTGATAGTGTAAGACTGGGCAATGTTTCATTCTGTTACATGCAGGTACTCTATGAATATGAACAACAAGAATTTGAGGCCAATCAAACAATTCTTCAGAGCTATTATCTACTGAAATAAAAAGTTAAAGATTCAATAAAAATAATTTTGTATACACTTATGCTATGAATTCATTTTTCCAATTAAAAAATTCTATCAGTGGTAGTTGCTCTGCTAACTCAAAGGCAGCACCTCTTCAGTGGTCCAACTCCACCAGCAGCTCTGTGGAAAGATGAGCAATCTCCTCTCACACAATTTACAGTCCCTGAAAATCTGCTGGAGGCCCAGCTAGAAGTAATTTCTTACTCAAAAGCAGTAAATTTGAGGGGCACACACACCCCTCATACTCATAAATACATAAGATGTAGTATTACTGTAATGGAGAATCAGCTGCTTACCAGTTTGGACTTGATGACTATGAGCTTTTAATATATGCACTGTATACTTATCAAGCGCCTGTGATAAGCAGATGACACACACAGCCTGCACAAAGTGAAGAGGACTTGAAGCATTTACTGAGGAAAATCAAAGACTACTTCACTAGTTTCTGAGCATCATGTCCTCTTCCAAGAACTGGCCTCTCCTGACACCTTGCCCAAAGTATGTGAGACAAAGTTTCACAATTTTTGCTTCTAAGGAGCAGTCTGGCAGTACTTTTCTAAAACAAATTTGTTTGTCCTTTTGGCAGTTCATAGTATATTTAATACCCTTTGCCAGCCCCATAATTCAATGGCATCAATTATTCTTCAGTCTTTTTATTCACTGTCCAGCTTTCATATGCATACGACCATGGGTTAGACCAGCTGCACCTTACTTTTCAGACATATTTGCTCTTAAGCACGTTTGCTTCCTTGGGTGTTGAATATGGATCCAAGTAAAATGAACTTCAGTCTTTTCTCCATTTTCATGGTGCTGCCTACTGACCCAGCGGTAAGGATTGCTGTTTTCTTGATGTTTAGATGCAAGGTCAGCAAAGGAGAGAAATACCCTGGTATTTCGATGGTTTGGCACAGCGGCTACATCAATAGGCACCACAGAGACCGTGAGTCTGGGACAGGGGCAGGTCATACAAAGGGATTGCTAGGAGTCAGCATTGATGTGCCAGCAGGTAACACCACCATCATGCACACCAAGAGCCCTGTTGGTACTGTACTGTGTGATATACTGGAATACTAAACCAAAGGTTGGCAGTTTGAACCCACCAGCCACTCCATGAGAGAAAGATGGGCATTCTCCTCCTGTGAAAATTCTTGCAGCCTCAGAAACCCACAATAGAAGATTACCATGAATTGAAACTGATCTCACATCAGTAGGTTGGAGTTTCATGTATACACAACAGAGAAACATCTAGGCAGAGAAACACAAAATGGTATGGACATTTATGTCTTAATAGGAGAAGTACAGCCTCCCTCCTCACCCTGTGAATACTTGTTTTTTGATTATTCTGCAAAAGAAAAAATGTGAGGGGATATTAATATAAGTACAAAAAAACCGGGAAAGATCATAGTTTTATAAATGTATTTCTAATTTGTTATTTATGGATAGAGGAAATAGTGCCATAGATTTTAAAAAAACAACACACAAACAAACCAGAATTCAGCACAATGCTAAGCAGCAATGTGACAGAGTACTAGTCTAATCAGAAAAATGCTTTCAACCTTCTGCTAACAAAGAGATTTTTTTTTCTTTCCTAAGCATACAAGATTCATTTGGTGCAAAAGAAATAGCTCTTTACCATTATTTCCCTGTTAGATCATGCTGAGTTTTTACTGCATGAAACCCAAGAAAATATTCTCTATTAATGGTAAATCTTCACAGATGGAATTTATTTTACTTTTGATCTTAACTAATTTGTAAGCATTGCTTAGGAGTACTCATGCTGATAGAGCATTCAGTGCTTTTGGATAATGAAATATTAACAATCTCATTAAAATATCTGTTTAAAAAAGATTGTGATCATCTGCTTCCACTAATTTGTTTTTTAAATGAAGACTTAGATCAATTACATAGTAACATATGTTCAAATCCAAATAAACAAAATAAAAACAATTTAGTTAATTACTGATGCAATGCAAAATAATAACTAGAACAGTGCAGAGTAAAAGTACTGAATTATATTTATTAATTCAATCTGTGGCCTCAGATAATTTGATTACTTTCTACACCCTTAAAATAATCTATTAAAAAATTACAATAGGGTATTTATGTTTGTATATTATGCTTAAACAAATAACCAGACTTGCTGTTTTCTTTTCCTGAAATTTGAATTGCTTGATCAGGTAACCATTACATGTGTGAGGTGTCTTTCACATCTCCCAACTTTTTCTACATGAAGCCACAGACCTTAATGTCAAACAGGCCTGTTTCTGTGGCTCAGCTCTGCCATCTTCTTAGCTAGGTGATTCTGGACAAGTTCCTTTCTAAGCTTCCTCAGCCTCACGTATAAAATGTGGAAACAGGAGTTACAAAGATTTATTCTATTAATGTATTACCTTTTACATTGGTTACAAAGCTTTACTAGATTAATGCATATAAGGCATTAAGTGCACAGCTTGACAGGAAGGAAACACTCAAAAAAGGGCAGCTGCCTGGGTTCAAATCTTTACTACTTATTACTGGAGTGAATTGGACAAGTTATACCTCTCCTTGTCTCAAGTTCTTCAATGAGGACAATTTTTGCACTCACCACAGTAGGAGTGTTGCTCAGTGTAAACACACATAAAGGGGTCTAATAGGTCTTGACATTGGTGTTACTGAGTGCTAGTGCCCAAGGATGTGTAGTCAAATAGAACCCATTGACATGCCTCCTCCTGGTTACTAACTGTACTGTTCTCTATCAGAGCATTTACTGGACTGTATTTCATTATTTGTTTGGTCCCCCAAATAATCTCTAATTTGTTTAAATCTACCATTTATTAGACTAAATTAAATGCCTGGAACATAGCCACTTTTTAAAAAGCATTTCTTAAAATAAAAATAAAGCTTCAGGGAGCTCTGGTGGCCTAGTGGCAAGATGCTGCCCTGCAATCCCAGAGGTACATGGTTCAAATCCACCAGATGCTCTCCTGGAGAAGGAGGGGGCAATCTCCTCCTGTACTAGTCAGATCTGATTTGATGGTACACGTAAAAATAATACAATAAAAATTAAAAATAAAAATAAAGCTTCAGTCTCTAAATCTGTCTTTTTCAGGTGGTCCCTAAGGCAAGTATCCTAATCCCTCAGATACTGCAGATGATCTCTACAACATACACCCTCAAGTGGGAAGGGGTGAAATCATGAGACTGCAGAGTTTGATGGGCAGAGGAAGGGGATGCAGGAATTAGGAAGGATCCAGCAAAGACCCAAAAAGGCAGCATAATGGTGGGCATGGATTAATGGTGACTAATTTTATAACAATGTATGGGAAAGACCGTATGAAACACAATGTGAATAGAATAAATGTGTGAAATACAGTGTATATAAATGAAACACAATGTATACAAATTTTGTATGCAGACCAATATGACATTAAAATAATTTTTAAAACTCATCCTCAGCAAATGGTAATTAATTTTGTATATACGGCTAAACATAAAAAGGGGAAAATATTTCAATAATTAATAAACAAATCCCCATTTCATATAACCATATCAAGTGAGTCATTTCCCATAACTTCTTACTAAAGAATACTTGGGATTTTCAAAGTAATGATACATGAAACAGTATCAACAGTTAAATATTATGAAGTACTACTATCTGTAGAAAATGCTAAAATATTACTTAGAGTTCCAAATTTTCTTATTATTTCTTAAGTCAGGGAGAAGTCTGGTGCACTCTGAATTTACTTTCCAATTACACTTTGCATTGATTGGTACTAACCTACTGTCCCTAGATGCACATTAATGAGAAGGACAAAAGAAGCTAAGAATGAACTGGATGTCTAAGAGTTAGGGAAACTGCATAGAAACAGTACACTTCACAAATGATATTGATATGAGAAACAAGCACACTTTATTTTCAAAGTAAAACCACAAAGTAAATATAAAGAAGAAAACATATCTCCTCAAAAATCCATTTTCCTAATTCAACATCAAGACTCCATTAAAGAGAACTACAAAAAAAAAAAAAGAATCCATTTTCTTTTAAAGCGCAAATCACTTTTTTAATTTGGGTAAAAGTTAAAAGTTTAATTTATCTGATCTTATGATTTACAACATATTTTTTTGCTCCTACAAAACAAAAGCCTGAAATCTGCCAAGGGACCACTTCCTAATTCTAAAGTATGCTGTGTCTGGCATGCCCCTCAGTCTCTGGTGTTCCAATCATAAGCTGCTTACTCACAGCAACAAGTTCCCTCAGAATTAAATTTATCTTTCTGGTTTGGCATCCTCTCCAGGGCTTCACAATTGTATATGCAGCTGCCCAATTAGCTCTCCACTTGGATGTTTACTGGGCATTTCAAAAGCACCATATTAAAACTGAACTGCTAATGCCCCAAACCTCTGCTCGTTGTTCTCTCCACCCCACGTCCATCAGCAAATGCTGTCTGTTCTATGTGACCTCTTCTCACCACCTCTGCTGTGCTGCAACCATCCTGATCTAATTCACCATCAACTTTCTCATCTGGATTATTGCACAGGCAATTAAAAAAAAAAAACAACAAACAAGTGTGTTCTATCCTTTCCTCTCCTTTAATTTATTCTCAAAATAGCAGCCAGAAAGATTCTGTTAACATGGAAGTCAGATATGCCATTCCTCTGCTCCAACGCTCACAGCTTCCCAACTCAGAAAAAAAGCCAAATCTTTCCATCAGCCCTGTGACTCCATCCGCCCACAGTTAGCTCTGATGGAATCTGTACTGGTCCCCCTCACTGGCCTCCTTGTCTTTCCTCCAAATAAACCAAGCTTGCTCCCTACTACAGGCCTTTGCATATGTTCTTCCTTCTGCCTGGAATGGAATGATCTTCTGGAGCTGTCTGCATGGCTCACTTCCTCATCAAATGTTACCATCTCTGAAATTCCTATTGTTGGGTGCCCAGAGTTGACTCAACTCAGCGATCTTACGTGTACAATAGATTGAAGCCTTACCTCATCTTGTACATCCTCACCATCTCACTGTGTCAATCCATCTCTTTGAGAGCCCTTCTTTCTTTCGCTGACCCTGTGTTACCAAGCAGGAGTCATTCTTCAGGGACTGGCCCTTCTTGATAACATGAACAAAGTACGTGAGATAGCATCACCATCCTCCCTTCTAAGGAGCATTCTGGCTGCGAGTCTTCTAATGTAACAATGCAAAACCTATATTCCCAACACACTGTTTCTCTACTGTGCTTATCTCTCAGCATTTGTCATCTAACCAATAATGCATTTTATTTTCTTCTTCTTTGTTTTCTTTTTGTATGTGTGTATGTTTTTTGTTTACTCTCACGAAAGTATAGTTGAACTCCCTGAAGTGGTGATGGTTACACAGTACTATGAATGGGGAATAAATGCCACTGTACTTAAAAATGGTGGTGTGTAATGTACCATCGAGTCAAACTGACTCATAAGTTCCAGCAGGTTTTCAGAGGCTGTAAATAACACAAGAGATTGCCCATTTTTCTCTTGCGGAGCAGCTGGTGGATTTGAATCATGTCTTTGGGGTGACAACTCCTTACCATTAGGTCACCAGAGCTCCCTAAATAGGGTTAAAATGACAAATTTGGTTTATGTATTGTACCATAAGGAAAGATTAACTTTTTTTAAAAAAACCTGTAATTTTTACTATTTAGATGAGAATAAAAGTCCGAAGGGAGAAGGGTGGGGAGACTGGCGGGTGGGGGAGTCATGGAGTCACAAAGTTTGGTGGTCAGAGGGAGGGCCAGAAGTAGGATAGATCTGTGGAGACCTGGAAATATGGGGAGACAGTGGACATAAATCACTAGTGATTAATTTTATAAAACACAGTGTATAGGAATGATCTTATGAAACACAATATGAATGAAGGAGTAGGTGAGACACAATGTATATGAATAAAACAGAATGTATAGAAATTTTGTATGCTAACCAATATAAAATGTAAAAAAACCTTCCACATAATTTTAAAAAGTTTCCATGAAGGCATGGATTTTTTTATTCTCATAAAATATCATTTTTTTCTTTATTTACATTTTGCTCCTTTATCACCAAAGCTAGAAGGCCAGAATGATATCCTGTCACTCAAAAAAATAACTGTTGAATGAATGAACTTCTCCAAAATGTAATGTTTGATAACAGGTTTAATCTGAGTATAAAAGATGAAAGCCAAGAATTGCCACCAAATTAGCAGAACCATTTGGAAGGTATAACATATTGTTCATTCATTATGACAGTCAATGGAAAAATAGTAGTGAAAAGTAGATATAGCACTGGCCCTCATGGAACTTCCAGTCAAGGGAAAGTGCCCATTGCCAAGTGCATGTACAAATCACAATATATAGGAATGATTATATGCAAACCAATTTAAAAAAAAAGATCCCTGTAGGTAAAATCAAGATTAGCAGGCTCTCCAGTGCTGCAAACTACAACTGTGAAGCATCTTCAACTCCTCTCTCACTTTCTAGGCCCATTAGGGTGCAGCGAGGAGGCACGGCACAAACCAATTTCATCTGGGTTTTACCTCTAGTGGACAACTCGTTTGAGTTTCAGTAGGTCAAAGATGTGACAGAACCCAGGTGAAACGGTTGACTACAGATCTGTTAGCGAGCAAGCACGGTTAAGCCTGTGAACACCTTGTTTGCTGGGTAACGTGGTCCTGAACCCAATTAGCTAGTTGGTCATCACAGCCTCTTGAGTTGGCCTCAGGAATATCTCCCAGACAGTAAACTCTCTAACCTCACTATCACTTGGTCCCCCAGCCTTCTTCATTGGCCATATGAGAACTACAGTAGCCCAACTAGCATCTGGCCACCAGTTTCTCCTATCACCAGTTTGCCTGGCACAGGATGACTGAGTTACTTTTCCTATACAAATACTATTTCCTCTCTGATAATTTTTTTAATAGCTTCCCATTGCTTTAATAAAACCTACAAGGTCCTGCACAATCTGGCCCCAAATATACCATGAAAAGCTCCTCAAAGACAGCATTGTTATTCATAGCTCTGTATTTTGGGTTGTTTTTATTTCTTCTCAAAATATTGTTTCCTGTTTGGTTACCTGCCAAATATCTATTACTCCATGTTTCAGTACCCAAGCAAAATGTTACTTTCTCTGTGAAGTTGTCTTCAATTCCCTGCAAAAGAAGATGCTTTCATAACATTTCAATTTCATAACATAACAATTTGTTCATACTTCTTTGGATTTCTTCCATCTTTACTATGCAAATTCAGTGAAGAGACCATGCTTCATATAGGTGCTCATGCTTATGCTTAGCAGTAGCCCCTGGGTAGCACAGGCCGACTGTACTAAACTCTACAGAAGCATGGTGGCTAGAGTCTGCTCAGTGGCACTTTGGGAGAACTGTGTAATGACCTACTTCCGTAAACTTACTCCCACTGAAAGCAACAAGGAGCACAGTTCTGCTCTGAAACACACAGCTCACCAAGAATCAGAATCAACTTGACAGCACAGGCTTTATACTTGCTAGCGTTCCTTGAATATAATGTTGTTACTGTTGTGCGTAGCAATGTTTTGAATAAATGACTGAATGGTGTTGCCACAAAGAGCCTTGAAACTGGTTCCCTAGAAGGGCTTCTAACTGCTCATCCTGGTTCTGATGGACACCAGGAACACAAAATAGTCTTTGTCACATGAAAGTCTTTGTACTTTAAAGATATCCATCAAGTCCCTCTGGGGATTTTTCTCCAAGAAAACTATGACTAGTTCTTTCAGTCCTCTTTCACGTGTCAGAACCTCAAGGCCTTTTACCATCCTGGTCATGCTGCTTCTTAACACAGTCTAGTGTATTTATATCCCTTTAAAACACAGCATCTAAAACCAAATGACTACCACTTCCTTTATTATAGTTACTACTGTTCAATTAATTTAACCTAAAAAAGAATTAATATTTGGAGGCTTATTTGTTGGTTTATACTGAGGTCATTACCACTGACTGAAGACTATTTTAAAAGTAAGATTAATGTTTCCATTATGAAAGTGGTGCATGCTCATGAAACACTTTGCAAACTAAAGATAGGAAATAAATCTCACTCAAGTAAGCCCACTGTATGTATTTTGGCAAATTTCTTTTCCTTGTTTATTTTTGTTTAAATGTATTGTAGAATTTGGACATATGTACAGACATGTGATGAACACAGATGAACATGTAGGGCATTTGGGCACTCCAGAGAGTTCCTCTGGCCACTCCCAGTCAATTCTCACACCCAGACAGATTCTGCTATCACTATCAGTTGGTTTGCCCATTCTGCGTCATATAAACGGATCACAACCAATCTGAGGAACACATTGTCCTTACAAATTTCCCTATAAAATATTCCCTATCAAGAGGATTATTTCTCTGTAAAGGTTCCTATTTATTTTCTTCCCTAAAACTCCCCTCAGACTCACTGATGTTGAGTAAGAATGAACTCGCAGTTGACCCTGTTGTGGATTTTTACAAGTTGTAAACCACATATGAGAGTCTGCCCTCCTCTCTCTCTTACAAAGCTACTGATAGATTCAAACCACCAGCCTTTGGGTTGGCAGTGCAACTCCCTACCGATGAGGCCACCAGAGTTCTGGTAACCTCTTTGGAATACTGTTACAAAGAACCCTGGTGGCATAGTGAGTGGCTGATGTGTTAGGTTGCTAACCAAAAGGTTGTTGTTGTTGTTGTTATGTGCCATCAAGTCGTTTCTGACTCATAGCGACCCTATGCACAACAGCCCTAAACCCTGCTCTATCCTGCGCCAACCGCACCGCCTCTGACACACCCATCCCGATT
>NW_006399844.1:3915310-3916193 GCF_000299155.1 Elephantulus edwardii | reverse complement strand
GGCTTTATTTTTTACTATTTCCTTCAAAGCAGCTTGAACTTCTTCCTTCATCACCATAGGCTCTTGCTCATATGTTATTTCTTTAAATTCCTCTGAAGGTAGGGACTTCAAATCAGCTGGTAGCTTAGTGGAAAGGGAAGGAGTTGTGCTGTCAGCCCAAAGGCATGGCGTGGGAAAACAACAGCTGTTCCCTGTGAGAAAGATAAGACAATCTCCTCTCATGCAATCAACTGCCTCTGAAAATCTGCTTGAGGGTCAATTATGAGTGAGTTCTGACTTGAGTACATAACAGTAGCAGCTCCGTGATGGGAGAAAGATGTTAAAATTTATAACCTCAGAAAATCATATGCGGCGGTCCTATGATGTCATTACAGTAGGAATTGACTGGAGGGCAGTGGGTGGGTGGATAGCAATCAAAATCCTCTAACTCTTCTTTTTCTAAATTGATAATCAGAAAGATGTGGCAGTTTTGTTAAGAGTTGTCTAATCAGCTACTCTGGCATGTTGTCAGGTAGGACCAGTCCTTAGAAAAAGATCATTCTGGGGGAAATGGAAGGTCAGAGAAAAAGAGGAAGACTCCCAATGTCAGATGGACTGACACTGTGATGGTAACAATGAGCATGACAGAAATTGTGAGGCTGGTGCAGGAATAAGTCAAAGTTCAGATATGTTGTTCCTAGAGTCCCTATGAGTCTTAATCAATTTGACAGCACATAGAGACAACAATCAGCTTCGGTGGTGTAGTTGATTGTAGTCTACTATCTACAGCAATTTGAATTTACTACTCCCTCAGCATTTCTTAAGCTCAAGGAACTGAAGAACAAATTCAAACCTTGAGTTGCTATAATCAAGGATGCTTTCGGCAGAATGTTAAATGATCCCG
>NW_006399844.1:3868580-3913760 GCF_000299155.1 Elephantulus edwardii | reverse complement strand
AGTGTCAGAGACAGTGCGATTGGCACAGGACAGAGCAGAGTTTAGGGCTGTTGTACATAGGGTCGCTATGAGTTGAAAGCGACTCGACAGCACATAACAACAACAACAGCAACAACAACAACTTCTCCTTGGGAGAAAGATGAGCGGTCTCTCCTCCCATTACCATTCAGCCTCAGAAAACCAAAGGAAGGTCACTATGAGTTGGAATCAACTTGATACCAATAAGTTGAGGTGAATTAGTTCATAGTAAGCCCAAGCCCAACAGAACAAAACCCTGTCCTGTGTCATCTTTATAACTGTTGCAGCTACCGGCTCAATTCATCTTGTTGAGGTTCTTCCTCCTTTCTCACTGACCCTTTACTTAACCAAGCCTAACGCCCTTCTTCAGGAACTGGCCCCAAACAAGAAAGATGAAGTCTCATCATCCTCACTGCTTACGAGCATTCTAGTTGGATTTCCAAGACAGATTTGCTTTTCTGATGATTCAGTATTTAGTATTCTTTGTCAACATAAAAATGTAATACATTTATCAAATAAATATTCTTTTCTTCATTGTCTTTACGATGCATATTTTATTAATTATTACTTATTAATGTTTTATGTATAGAACAGACTATTTTTAGTCTATCTTTTTAGTTCCATTAATTAGTATACCTATTATTCTTTTCAATCTTTTACTGGTTTGTCTACCTATTACATCACCTTATTGTCTCCATTCCTATGGCTTTATAATTTTTCCCTTCATCCAATATGTATTAGGCATCTGTACTGTGTTAGAGCCTAGGGATAAAATGGTGAACAAGACACATCTGATCCTATTATAGCACTATGCCTACTAAGGCTCGGGTGGAGACAAGCAAACATATAATGATAGTGCAGTGTGATAAATATGGAGGACAAGGGGTAATGGCATTACTTTGAGAAAACTTCTAACCAGAATTTGACAAATGAGGAAATTTTTTTCCCCTGAAGGATATGATCTGTTAAGACTGAGAAGAAGAAATATCATGTTGACATATATGGAAGCAAAAGAGAAAATGAGAATAGCCTGGAGGTCAGAGCCTCAAAGCCAGAAGAAGAGTGTAGCAACAGTTGAGGCTGCAAAAGTATTAAGGATGAGATCATGCCAGATCTTAAAGACCTTGAAAACTAATTTTCCTAGTATTCTGAGGACAATGTAAGTCATTGAAGAGTTTAATCAAGGAGCAGAATGTACATGTATCTTAGGAAGATCATATTGACTGGCTGTACAGTGAAAAATAACTAGAGGAAGTCAAGAATATATAGTCAAGGAGGTCACTAGTAAAAGCAAGTTCAGTCTCACTATTTTTCTCATTATTATCACATATTCATTTTCCAGATTATGCTTGGAAGACTTCCCCCCTTATACATGCTACTCTACACTAATTCAGTTATGATTTTATTTAGAATTAAACACTTAAATGAATTTATGAAGAATTATAACTCTACCATATATATATAATTTTCTAATAATTGCTCTAAGATTTACCTTTCTTTGTGATATCTTTTAGCAAATATATGGTGGCTACTAAAATAAAAACAAAAGGGGCAAGGATGAAGTAAAGAGAGTCTTGAGTATAGGAAATAGAAAAAAGAAAAATAAATATAAGCAAAAATACATCTAAAGTCTAAATCAGGAATTCAGACTAAGATGTTGAAGACAACGATATCAAGAGTTTAAACTCAGTGATGAAAAAGAGGTCTACCAGATCACACTGCTGGCAATGTCCCCAGTCTAAAGTTGTATTATGTATGATTACATATTTGGTCATATTTGAGTGTTAGAATCTATGAGGAGAGTATTTTTTGATGGTAGAGTGTTTGCATTAATGCCCTTTCTGTTCAGGCTTCTTTTAAAGGAAGTTCAAAATTTGCTCGTGACAGATTTTATGAGTTCCTAAACTGCTCAAATTCCAAAAGTGTGTTACAAATGACTGTTGGTTTTGCCTGTGTGTTGGTAATACTAAATCCTTTAATTTATCAGAAAAAAAAAAGAAAAAGAGGTCTACATGGGCCTTAACAGGGGAATATTTTTTTTTTTCAAAATCCAAAAGGGGAATAAAAACTTCAGTCAGAGTTCAAGACAGATGGTTGTTGTGGTTATTGTTGTTAGGTGCCATCACATTGAGTACAACCCATAGCAACCCTATGAACAACAGATCTGAACACTGTCCTATCCTGGGCCATTCTCACACTTATGGACACACTAGAGCCCATTGCAGCCGTCACCATGTCAATCCACCTTGTCAAGAGTTTTCCTCTCCTTCGCTGACTCTCCACCTTTCCAAGCATCATGTCCCTCTCCAAGGAATAGGCTCTCCTAGCAACAAGCTAGAAGTATGTGAGGCAAAGCCTCGCCATCATTGCCTCCAAAGAACACTCTAGCTGCACCCTCTCCAAGACATGTCTGCTTGTTTTTTTGTAAATCCATGGGATGTTCGGTGCTCTTCTCCAATACCACAGCTCAAAGACATAAAATTCTTCTCTCATCCTTATTCACTGTCCAGCTCTCGGATGCACAGTGAGTGATTGAAAGACCATGGCATGAATCAGATGAACCTTAACAAATGACATCATTAACTGATATTTTTACTGCTCAATAATTTGGACAGAACCCTAACTGCAGACTTTGCCAGCACAATACATCTGATTTTCTGACTGGTGGTACCAAGAGTGTTAATTGTGGATCCAAGTTAGATGAAGTTGCTGACAGTTTTCAATCATTTCTCCATCTATCATGATGTTGCCTATTGGTCCAGTAGTAAGAATCTTTGTTTTCTTGATGTTTTTCAAGACAGGTGTAGTCTTGTAAAAATAACTCTGAGCTATAGTGAAAAAGCCTAACAACTCAAAAGAAGTGAAAAAGACTCTAAAAGAGACTTTAAAACTGGGCCAAGTGAGTAGACAAGAGCATGTGGCTTCATCTAATCTGTTTTAATTTGGACTCTCATAACTATAGAGAGCTCTGGTAGCTTAGTGTTAAGATGCTGTGCTGCAATCCCAAAAGCACATGGTTTGAATCCACCAGATACTCTGTGGGAGAAGAATGGGCAGGCTCCTCCTGTGTGATTTATTGCCTCTGAAAACCTGCTGGAGGGGTGGTTCTAACTCGATGGTACACAACAACAACAACAACTCATAACTATAATAGTGACACCAAGCTGTGTGTGAACGTGAGAATTTTGTGTGTTAGGATACAAACAATAAATTGAGGATAATGGGTGACCTGCACAGGCAGAGAATGAAGGAAAACCTAGGGAAGGAGTCTCACATTCTAAGAAAGAAATACATGGACACACAAAGATAAACTGCCCAAGGTCTCACGTTAAATCTTTATTCTGAGGAATAAATAAGCACTTCTCGCTCAGCATATCTTAAGCTCAAGGAACTGAAGAACAAATTCAAACCTTGAGTTGCTATAATCAAGGATGCTTTTGGCAGAATGTTAAATGACCCAGGAAGTATTAAAAGAAGATGGAAGGAATATACTGAGTCACTGTATAGAAAGGAATTGGAAGACACAGAAGAATTTCATGAAACAACATATGAGCAAGAGCCTATGGTGATGAAAGAAGAAGTACAGGCTGCTTTGAAGGAAACAGCAAAAAATAAGGCTCCAGGAATAGACGGTATACCAATTGACATATTTCAGTTAACAGATGCTGCCCTGGACGTGCTCACCAAGTTGTGCCAAGACATCTGGAGAATGACCACTTGCCCAACTGACTGGAAGAGATCTATATTTGCTCTTATCCCAAAGAAAGGTGACCCAACAGAATGTGGAAACTACAGAACAATCTCACTGATTTCACATGCAAGCAAGATTTTACTGAAGATTATCCAAAAACGACTGGAACAGCACATCAACAGAGAACTACCAGAAGTCCAGGTTGGGTTTAGAAGGGGTTGTGGTACTAGAGATATTGTAGCTGATGTTAGATGGATCTTGGCTGAAAGCAGAGAATACCAGAGGAATGTCTATCTGTGTTTCATTGACTATGCAAAGGCATTTGACTGTGTAGATCATAAGAAACTATGGCTGACTCTGAGAAGAATGGGAATCCCAGAACACTTGATCGTTCTAATGCGAAACTTATACTTGGACCAGGAGGCAGTCGTCAGAACAGAGCAAGGGAACACTGCATGGTTCAAAATTGGGAAGGGCATATGCCAGGGATGCATCCTATCTCCATACCTTTTCAACCTATATGCAGAACAGATTATCCGGGAGGCTGGGCTCTATGAGGAGAAATGTGGGGTCAAGATTGGGGGACGATTTATCAACAACCTGCGTTATGCGGATGACACAACCCTGCTTGCTGAAACTGAAGAGGACCTGAAGTGCCTGCGGCAGAGGGTCAAGGACTGCAGCCTACAATATGGATTGAGGTTCAATGTCAAGAAGACAAAGATTCTCACCACTGGACCAATTGGCAGCATCAGGATGGATGGTGAAGAGATTGAGATTGTACACAGCTTTAGTTTGCTTGGCTCTGTAGTCAACAGTCTTGGCACCAACAGCCAGGAAATTAAAAGGCGCATTGCCATGGGGAAGTCTGCTGTTAGGGACCTCTCCCAAGTACTGAAGAACAATGGTGTCTCTCTGGAGACTAAGGTGCGTCTGATACAGGCTATGGTCTTCGCAATCACTTGTTATGCATGAGAGAGTCGGACAATGACCAGGGAGGATAGAAGGAGAATTGATGCCTTTGAGCTGTGGTGCTGGAGAAGAGTATTGAGAATACCATGGACTGCTAGGAAAACAAACAGATTTGTCCTGGAAAGGGTTAAACCGGGTGGCTCCTTGGAGGCAAAGATTCTGAGGCTCCGTCTAACATACTTTGGACATGTTGTGAGGAGGGACGGGTCCCTGGAGAGGGATATCATGCTTGGGAGGGTGGAGGGACAGGGCAGGAGAGGAAGGCCCTCTATGAGGTGGATTGATTCAGTGACTGGGGTAATTGGGATGGGAGTGTCAGAGACAGTGTGATTGGCACAGGACAGAGCAGAGTTTAGGGCTGTTGTACATAGGGTCGCTACGAGTCACAAGCAACTCGACGGCACATAACAACAAACAACAAAATATATTTTCTTTCACAAGAGTTTGTTGTTTTTAAAATTGTTTGAAGCTTATTTTCTAATATGAATAATAAGAAAAAATGTGACAAATGAAAGATTTTATATCTTTTAAAATCTTTCCAAAAAAATGAAAAATTTGATGTCTAGCAAAGGTAACGGAAGAACGCCAAAAGACATAATTCTCATGACTTTCCTTTTCAGTGCTCCCCAAGTTGTCTCCTGTAGGAGGAGAAGTTTATATAGACGATCTTCTTTCAATGGCAACTTTCTTGGCCATTTCATGTAGGCACAGTAGACTTCCTACATACAGGAGACGTTTACCATACATGAAGCACTGGGACAATGGCAACAAAAAGACAGCTTTCCTATCCTCCTGAGACTCACTGTACAACAGGGCATAGAGACAAATACCCAGGTAATTACAGTCCTGGCCCCAGGTGTTACTCGTACACACAGAAGAGCCATCTGGGAGTTACGGAAGGCTGTGGAGGAACTGACATCTATGGGAAGGCTATATGAGTATCTCCAAGGCCCCAAGGACTGAGAGTCAAGCTACAAACTGGAACCAGATACATACAGGTATGGGTTACAGGTGTACCCTCCTAGAAGACGGTGGAGTATAGCTTCCTAACCTGTGTTCAGATTACATGTGTCCCCTTCAGCTGTAAGTAGTCCTGTCCATTTCCTTGGTTATGCAATGCTGATGTGACCAGTTTCTATGGGAGCAATAGCACTGAAAAAGTCTAGGAATCATCAGTTGTAAAGAGCTGGGGAAATGCTGATTTGCCTCTCAAGTATAACTCATTCATACTCTCTCTTCCTCCAGCGTATACACACTCCTTCACATATTCTGTCTTGCTCTCCTCATTATCACTTCCCCCCACCTTATTCTTTGATCAGAACCTGGTCTCCAATAACATCAAAACACACACATTCTGAAATTCAGCAAACAAAAGAGGAAAGGATTCCATTCCTAAAACAAAATTCTGGTGAAGAACTGTGATTGATCTCACTTGAGTCAGGTGTCTACCCCTGGAAAACTCAACAGTTGCCAAGAGAGATGTCTATTTGGTATTTAAATTTTGATTCCTTGAGTTACCATTTGATCAGACTGGAGAGAGAGAGAAGTCAGTCTCAGGTCTGAAGATAAAAGTAACAGATGTTCACCATAATATATTAAAGCTAAGGGGGGAAAAAAATCCAAGAAGAGTGAAAAAGAACTGATAGACCAAAGCAGCTTTGCAGGCAGAAGGAAATCAGATCTGTAGCAGGACGGGTGGGATTGACCTAACATGGGAAGATGGCCACTTCTGCTGTAACAGGAGAGGAGGACCAAAGGAGCAGTGTGCAGCTGTGCCGGCAGGAAGTGGGCACTCCAATCGGAACATTACCAAAGTCGTTCTCCAAGAAGCAAGAGGATGATGAAGGAGCGATGAGGCAGGATAGAAATAATATTGGTACAAAAAAAAATATGGTCCTGGGTTCTAGTTAAGTGACTTGACTATTAATCAAAAAGGACAGTTTGAGTCTTCTCAGAGCTGCCTTAGAAGACAAGTCTGGTGCTCTACTTCCAAAAATACCCAAGCATTGATAATCCTAGAGTATAGTTCTACTGTGACATTCATGGGGTCAGCATCCGTTGGTATCAAGAGCAACAGGTCGAGAGAATGTGAAATAAGTTCTATGCAAAGTGAAAGGGAGTTGACTAGGCACAGAACAGATGCTCAGCAGTTTAAAGAGCTGACTGGGGACTGTGACTGTAAATTGATTAACACTCATCTGTCTCATTTTCTCCAGCCAGTCTCAGCAGACACAATCGTCGATGAACAGCAATAGTTTGTGTTTTTTTTTAAAAAAAAAAGCAATGATAGGTCTAGATAGGGGTTTTGCCATGTCAGAGTCTCAGAAGATGGAGACACATGTTGTTTAAGGTTGAGAAGAAAGGAATGGTATGGAGGTTTGCTAGGCTAGAGGAAACGTGAAGCTTATAACAACCAAGACAGAAGATTAGAAGAGCAATAACATGTTAGGAAATAACCAAGGAAATGGGGATTGTGAAGCATGATCACTGTTCCCTAGACAGTTAATCTCAGGAGGGGTCAGGGGAAAAATATTCAATAATTCCAAGTCAGTATGCATATCTATATTTTACGTGACACTCATAGCCCTCTTTCTCTCCTTCTATCTATAAGTAATTTCTCAGCTCAGGCAATCTATCCCAATCAAGCTGTGTATTTCTAAGTGGAAGTAGCTTGTATCCAAGCTTCCTCCCACTGTGTTTTACTTTTACGTACCTTCACCCCATTCTCACTCAAAATGCATTTCCCTTTTCTACGGGCCCAGGCTTCAAAATTCCACCTACTTTAAAATCAGGTAAATATCCAATTTCTTCCAGGAAGCTTTCCAAGATTCTCTCTGACCCAAATCATGATTCTTTTCAATACTTGGGTATTGTATTTCGCACAGTTATATTGTCTTTTGTTTTATTTCTATTTCTCATAAGGACAGAAGTTCTTTATTTCTATTTTTAAGGCTACAATGCTGTATGTGTATGTGTGTGTGCTCAGAATCTAAGATATCTCTCTAAAAGAAGTAGATAATCATCTTCTTATATTTAAAACACTTATACCATACTGAGTATCTGAGAAGGAAAAACTCTAAGAAGAAAATGGAGAAGTATGACTATAAAATGTCTATTCAAAGCTGCATAATAATCTGCAAAATTAGTAATGGAATCCTGAATGAATCAAATGGAAAGCTTCATATTGACCACTAGCCTTCTGATTTTTAGTCACCAAATCATGTTTTATATGGAGTATATGCCAAGGAAATTCTAAATTGCCAAGTCTTCTACTACTCTACATTTTCTAGGGCTCAAAAATGAAAATAAGGGAAGGAGCTCACAGATCCAGGAATCAGGATGAACAAAAAGGGCAAGGGTGGCGTCAATGTCACTCAATCATAGTTCATTGCCATTGAACTAGAACTGACTCATAGCTAACCCTCTGGAGGGTTTCTGGAAGCTATAAATGTCCATCTCTCTCCTACGGAGGAATAGCTCATGAATTTGAATCATCAGAAAGGTGCTACCTTTGAGTTAGCAGTGCTACAGAGTGTACCTTCAGAGTTCAAGGTCAATGGAACTAAGTTCAACTCAACTCAACTCAACTCAACTCAACTCAACTCAACTCAACTCATTGTTCTCTAGCTGGAACAGAACCAGATTGGACCCTTCAGGGTGTTTTGAGAGGTCTAGGTATTACAGGCAAAATGTGAAATCTGAGGTTCTCTAAAATAAATATTCATAAACTCATCTAGCCATACTTCAATCTAAAACTAACAAGAAGAAAATTCATTCATTCTAAGACTTTCCCCAAAAATAGACATGGCAGTATCCACTTCTAAGTCATGACTATATTCTATCGAATTTCTATTTCTTTTAAGGACTGAAGATCTTTAATTAATTCTATTTTTTTTTAAATTCACAGTGTGGTGTGTGTATGTGTATGTAGTTAGAATCCAAGAAATACTCTTAAAAGAAATAGACAACTATCCTCTTACATTTAAAACATTTAAACCATACTAAGTATACAAAGAACAAACCTTTCTACAGAGTAATTTGACCCCTTATTCTACTTCAAGGAATCTATATTAAGGGTGACACAACCTTGCTTGCTGAAAGTGAAGAGGACTTGAAATACTTGCTACAGAAGATCGAAGAAGACTAGAGCCTTCAAGATGGATTACATCTCAACATCAAGAAAACAAAAAGCTTTACCACTGGACCAATAGGCAACAAACATTACAATAGATGAAGAAAATATTGAAGTTGTAAATTACTTCATTTTACTTGGATCCACAATCAACACCCAGAGTTAACAGCAGTCAAGACATCAAAAGATATGTTGTGTTGGGAAAATCTGTTGTCAAGAATCTCTTTAAATGCTGAAGAACATTGGTGTACAAATCTCAGTTTGTGCCTCCATTCTTATTTTCTCAGAGTGTATTCCAAGTAGTGGAATAGCTGGGTCATATGAAATTTCTGTGTTCAGCTTTTTGAGGACACGTCAAACTGCCTTTCAGAATGGTTGTACCATTTTACAATCCCACTAACAATGTATAAGATTTCCTTTCTTGCCACATTCTCTCCAACATCTATTACTTACTGCCCTGTTTAACTTTGCCACTGTTACTAGGGTGAGATGGCACCTTATCATGGTTTTGATTTGCATCTTTCTTATTGCCAGTAATTTGGAGTATTTCTTCATGTGTCTGTTTGTCATTCAAATATCTTCCTCTGTGAAAATTCTTTCCATGTCTTTTGCCCATTTGGTAATTGGGTTCTCAGTCTTTTTCTTGTAGAGACCCAGGAGTATTCTGTAAACTTTTGTTATAAGACTCTTGTCTGAGATGAGATGGTATTTCCAAATGTTTGTTCCCAGTCTGTTGGTTTTCTTTTCACCCTATGGAAAAAGGTTTTGATGCACACATGGATTTAATCTTTAGAGGTCCCGTGCATCAATTTTATCCTCTCCTGATTGTGCATTTCTGGCTGTATTTGGCAGTCTCTTTATACCTTGGACTACCACTTCTAAGCTTGATCCCAGTTTGTCTCTTATGAACGTTATAGTTTTGGGTTGGGTTTTTTTTTTGTTCACAACAGCATTATTCACCATAGCAAGAACAAGGAAACAGCCCAAATGTCCAACCAGAAATGAAAGGATTGAGAAATTATGGTACATTCTCACAATGGAATACTATGCAGCACACAGGAGCAATGTTTTTGTAAATTTTTACCTAACTTGGGAGGGACTGGAGAGCATTATGCTGAGTGAACTAACTCAGTCCCACAAGGATAAATTTTTGTAGAATGAGTATAAGGATCCAAGAGGGGTGGGAGAGGTCGGCGGCAGAGGGATGAGGATGTACAGGGGGAGGCGGGGATTAATCATGGGGTTGTATAATTTGATGGGTGGGGGATGAGGGAAATTGAAAGAATTTGTTCTTGAAAACAATGTATTTGAATTTTGTAAATAAACTAGCAGAAAAAAAATTTTTAAAGTACTGTTAAAAACAAAACACAACACAGAGGTCAATAGAATCACTGGAAACACAGTAATTGGGCTCATAATATATGGTAAACAATAAAGTATAAAAAAATGTTGTGAGAATTAAAAAAAAAAGTGCTAAAGAATAAGGATGTTAGTCTAAAGACTAAGGTGCATCTGATCCAAGCCATAGTCCTTTTGATTACTTCCCATACATCTGAAAGTCAGACAATGAAGAGGGACAACAGGATTGATGTCTTTGAACTGTGGTGTTGAAAGAGAGTACTGAACACCCCATGGACTGCCAAAAGAACAAACAAGTCTTTTTGTAGAAATGTGACTAGGGTGCTCCTGAGTGGCAAGGATAGTGAACTTCATCTTACATACTGTAGGCATTTTTAAGTAGTGCTAGTCCTTGGAAAAGGACACCAGGCTGAGAAAGGTCAGAGAAAGAGAAGAACCTCAAGAAGATGGACTCACACAGTGAATGTAAGAATAGATTCAAGCATATCAGAGAGTGTAAGGATGGTGCAGGAAAAGGCAAGGTTCAGGTCTGTTCACAGGGTCTCTGTGAATCATAGTTAACTCAATGACACCGAACAACGGCAACAACAACATATTGTGGGGAAAAGACAATAATACATAAATTAGGATAGTTAATAGCACAATGACATCTTTATTATAAAGAACTAAATAAACCATTGTTATTCATGTGTAATGTTGAGGTAATTTTTGAATCATAGGAACCCCACCAATAAGGTTTTATCGGCTGTAACCTTTACAGAAGCTGAGGATCAGGTTTTTCTCACGTGGAGCCAACCCTTAGTTTCACTAACCTTTGGTTTGTTTAAATAATCAACTGTGTGAAATAGAATAAATAACATGTAAAATAAGCATATAATAATTACATACATTAAAACATGTATTGCTTTGTGTGGTGAGCCTGCGGTTTGCCTAGCATGTACCTACTTACCCTTTTCCTGCTTTGTAAGAGAATTAAGGTACTGAATTGTGTCTGCTCCTGCCCACGTCCTCCTTGAAGTTAGTTTCATGGTGGGCCTGACTGGTCTCAGTGCAATCCCAACCCTCTTTACAGTGGTTAGGTCAGGAGAAGGACAACAGTGAAACTTGGTCTTAATACAACAAGGAGGAAAAATCAGCTGCTCATGGGGCCTTCATCTTGGCTTCTTAAAGGTCAAATAGCAGAATATTTACTTCAACATTATCTCTGGTTTTCTTCAAACTGCGTATTTATCATATGACCATAAGCATAAGAAGTCAGCAATATGGACAAAGTGTCTATTCAGATTTATTAATACAGATTATCTACAGGCAATTAGATGCCTTTTAGGTTAAAAAGCTCTTTTTGTGTCTTAGGTGTTGAAATTCTATCATCTGTAATTGAAATACATTTTTCAAAATTAAAATGGTGATAGTTATGAAAATTTTTGAATCACCAATAAATAATCAATATAAATATTAAGAAAGTACATTAAGCAAGTAAATGCTGAGAAAAATGTTACATCCTTTTGCAACCAAACATATACAAAATTTAAGTGATCAAAACAGAATACAGAGATTAGATGATAACATTCATTTTTGCGGAATTTATAGAATCTTGGATTTTAAAAAATAATCCCCAAACAGAATTTCAAATTCTCTTAGAATCCATTACTTTCTAGGCCAGGAAGGATAGATGAATCCCTGAAACTATTGCCCTAAGCTAATCTTTAAAATGGAACCCAAAATATCTCCTAAAATCATCTTAAATGGAAAAGCTTATTATATGTATACAATTTATTTGAATGAAAGTTTACAAATCATATTGGGTTTGCTTTCAATCACTAATTACATTTTGTTTTATAGCATTAATTACAAGTGATTAATATAACTCACTAATTGCAATGCAGGCCATAGCGAGTTGCACTGCTAACCCAACGGGCATGCCTCCCTGGTGCTTAGAATGCACCAGCAGCTCCACAGGAGAAAGACAGGCAATCTCCTCCTGTGCAACCGAAAGCCTTGGAACCCACTACAGGGTCAGCTACGGGTTGATTCTGACACATCAGCAATGAGTTTGAGGGTTACTGTGGCTTTTTTAAACTAAACCCTTATCGTATATTGCCTTTCCCTTTACTAACTTGGCTATTTATTAATTTTCACTCTCCTTTCCCCTCCCCTCATCTCTGAGAAAATGAATCCCCATGATTGAGTATATCTGTGTGTAAACCTCTCCTTAGTTTCTTTAATTTTGTCCTTTTTACTTTTTCCCTTTTTATAATAGTAGATAGTGGTCTTATTTTGACCATAATTGCCATTTTTTACTGGCATGCTACTTAGTAGTATTTAACAAATTATTAATATTTTAAGTGATCAATGATACTGGGGGGGGGGGGTGTTTGTGTGTAAGAGAGAGAATGTACAACAGCTTCTTTAGCCATTCATCTGTTGGTAACATTTGAGTTTCAAACCTGAACAACAGTTTAGTTAACTAGGAAAAAAAATCTGCCTCAGGAAATTTTAAGAAATGTCTATATGGAATCAACAGCGACTCAAAAGATTAGACAGGACCTTAGGGGGAAGGAGGTTAATATTAATGGGTGAGGAACAACTAGGAGAAAGAGGGTAAGAACAGTTATACAACTCAAATAAGACAATCAATATAAAAAATTATACATGTAGACTGCTGAATTGGTGTACATGGTTCTGTGTAATTCTTAACAAAACATAAAGCTTTAAAAAATCCCCCAAAACCCCAAACCTTCTGACACACATGGAGTCATCATGAGTCAGAATCAATTTACCAGCAGGAATTGGTTTTAGTTTGAATGTATACCATACTTGAGTGTAAACTCTCTTCTAAGAAACAGAATAGTGTAAAAAAATGGTGGACTTCTGAGAGTCAGTCATGAGCTAGCTGGAGTTTCCATTGTGATCTTTGTCTGTGGGATCACTCACTCTGGGAAAAGCCATTTGAGAGACCATGTTGTAAGGATTCTCAAGCAGCCGTTTGAAGAGGTTCACGTAACAAAGAGCCAGAGTCTTCTGCCAACAACCTGTATTATTTTGCCAGCCATGTGACTGCCACCTAAGAAGTGGATACTCCAGCTCCACCGAAGCTTTCAGAGGACTGCATTTCTCACCAACACCTGGAGTACACCACTCAGTTAAATCACTCCTGTATTTCTGATCCACTGAAAACTGTTCAAGATGAGTATTTGTTGTTAGTAATGGTAAAAATAATGATTTAAAACCTGAATGATCTGTAATTATAGTCTTAGTTACCTGATTTCATTTAGACTTTTAAGTCTTTTAAGAAAAATCCCTACTTGGAAATTCTTCACGTCTTGTGGGAAAGAATTAGAAGCAGAATGTCAACTCTGCCAAAATTTTATAATGTGGAACATCAGGACAGTACACTGTCATGCAATTCTCAATGAAACAAACATGGTGTGGATTAGGAGTGATTCTGGAATCACAATCACATGCTCTTTTGTTCACATACTTCAGAGTAATTATAGCTCAGTAAAAAAGAAACAGAATTGGTGGCCTTAAGCAGAAAGATGGTGGCCACTTGTCTTTCTCCTCAACTAAAGATGAACTTGAGGATGTACAGGAAACTTGGAACTTTTTCACCAGGAACTTGTATGTTCCAAATGGATGAAATAGCAGCTTGAAAATGCTAAAAAGACAGTCTAAGCAAAAAAAAGAAAAGAAAAACTTACTATTATAATTAGCACTCCACAGCAGGTGCTGTTAACATAGCAAGACATAGTAAGAATCACTGGAAGCTTAAAGAGAAAATAATTTGTTGAAAAAGCATTAATCTGTGAGCTTTGAAGTATTTCTTTATGAGACAATTTATACCTCTCTTGTCATTCCATTTTAGGGAAGATACAGTTCCCTTCATTTCATTTCAACAGTTGACTTATTCCAGATGAAATGAGATTAAAGATAAATGACACAAATCTTGGGCCAGAGGGGGAAAAACAACTATAAAAAACTTTATGGACTTTGATACAAGGTTATTCTCTAGCTCAATGCAAAATTTCCAATATAAGATTTTGACAATTATACTGTTAATATGTAAGAGACTCTCCTTATTCTTAGGAAATACGCATTGAAGAATTAAGGGTAAAGGGGTATAATAACTTAATCTCAAAAACTAAGAGGAGGATGGTAAAGCAAATGCCAAACAACTGATAAAATCTGATGGAAGCTATATGGGAATCCTTGTAATTTTCCAGAAATTTTAAATAATATCATAATAAGGAGCTACAAAAGTAGTAGTGCATTCATCTCTCTATTTCCTTAAGAAATCAAGTTTTTCTGTTGTAAAGTCAAGCCTCAGAGTGGACAAAAACGGTTTTGGATTATTGTCACAATTTATAGCTTGGCTTACTCAACACAACAATTTCTTATATTTGTTCCTTACAAAACATGCTTTAAAGCAGTAAACATTTTAAATAAGTCTAAAAAAGAAGCTCTTCATCATTCCAGAGGTAATGCCAAATACTTTACCTTTCTGTGTACCAAGGTGTGAACATAGGTCATAAAATGTTAGGAGAAATCAGTTGTCCAGGAAAGCCTTTATACAGTAAGGCATATACACTTAGAACAAGGAGTTCTTTAAAAAAAAATTCATTTAAAAACAATGTCATCTTAGGGCTGTTTTTTAAAAAACCCAAACAAACAAAAAACCAAGTTTGAAGTCAGAATTGTGGAATTCTGTGTGCTTTGTAGAGTCTAAAACAAAATACAGAAGGAAATGCACTTTACTATCGTGACGTGTTATCCACAAATTATATGTCTAACCTTTGAGCTTATTTTAGAAACTCTCCTCACTAATTTGCCTGTGTTTCTGAATAGCAAGTAATATGCTTTCAATCATGAAAGGTTACGGGGAAATTTTTGTGGTATAAACTAGTCTTTCCCTGGCATAAAAATCATCAGGCTTACTGAAATCCTTTGGGAAATAACTTTTTTTCATCATTGTTAAGCAGTTTTCAATCTAATGTAATCGCTACTGTCTCAAAGAAGAGTTGTTTATAGCCACCGAAAATTATGCATGAGGAAAAAAATATTAAGTTTGATAAAGAAATAACTTCGCTAAAGTATTTTAAAGAGAGAATCAAACTACATGAATTTTTCTCGTAAACACAATGATAGCTACCCATAGCTATTTAAATGCCCAACTGCCCACTCTTAGGCACATTACACAAATTAATCCCAAACTATCAATTTGCCATTTGTACAGCAAACATATTGAAGAATGTGTCCATTTGACTTTGAGGCAAATAGTATTTGATGTTAACTTTTTAATTTTACTGAAGTATTCCTCAATTTATTTTTTTCTTAAGTATTCTTTGAGGAACTGTCTAGACAGTATATATATAAAAAAGCTTTTCTTTCTTTCATTGTTTGCCTTCTCAATGTCACTGTTTCTCTACCAGTCCACTGCCTAAACAATGTAATATGTTCTCAACAACATTCACCAACTCTATACAGGAATAACACAGTGCTGCTGCTTTCTCTTTTTCCCCAATTCAAAGTTATGCACCCTGTGTTTTGTTTATCTATTTAAGATATATTAGAAAAGAATAAATAAACTTTTTTTTCTAAAACTTAACTACATCCATTAGTGAATTTGAGAGGAGCAGAAGAGTCCATTAAAGGTCTGAATAGGCAAGGCTCAACCACAGCTTGCAATAGGAAGCAATCTGTTTCTTTCTTGTTCATGGAATTATAGAATAAAATCATCCCTACTTCTATCAAATTGATTCCAACTCACAGCAACCCAACAGGACAGGGTAGAACTGTCAGAGAGTGTCCGAGGTGGTAAATCTTCATAGAAGCAGACGGCCATATCTCCATCCTACAGGCTGGAATGGTGTAGGGTGAGGGGGAGGGTTGTTGGATTTCTAGCATTGACCTGCACGTTAGTCAGGATGATGTTATGTGCCACTGAGTCGAAACCAACCCATAGCTGACCCCTCACCCGGTTTTCAGAGGCAGTAAACTGCACAGGAGGAGAATATCCATCCTTTCAAGGAGCAGCTGGTTGATTTTAATTATATACCTTTGAAATTGCAATGTAGCTTCTTACCACTGGGCCACCACAGCTCCTTATCATTAAGCATTTCACCTGAGGTACTATTAGGGATGTAAACATTCCTCTACAAATACCTTCAAGTTAAGTAGACTCACACAAATTTTTTCCAGATGAACAACATAGCTATTTTACTTCTCCCTTGCTGTGAGCTGCAAGAGAACTTTCATTGACAGACTGGAAACTCCAATTTGTGTCTCTGCCTTATTCAGGAGAACATGCTTGGTATTCCTCATACTTGTCCTTGAACAGTTCCCTTGGACACTACCCACACTGGAAGATAAACTTGTGCCCTTTTGCCTCAAGAAGATGTTTCCATAGTTGCCCTCAGTCTTGGTTTATATCTTACCCTCTATTTCATAGAAAAAAAGAAAATCTATTGAAGAATGCCTTCAATTTCCTATTGCCTTACCTACATCCAGTCCCACCCTGACCATTCTTTCTTCTTCCCCTGAGGTAAAGGTAGCCCTAGAACTTGAGGCATCATATGTAATCCGTTAAGCAGTCCACTCTATCAATCACCAGTTCCAATACTCCCAAAACACACCTAAGTTTCACTCATCTTTTAAAACGAAGATGAGAGTTCCTTCTATTAATTTTGAAGGCCCTCACTTTTGTCCTTCACAGTTATGTTTCTAGTGCAGACTTAGATATTTCATCCACTCCACAGCTTATTATACCCTGGCTAACACCCTACCATTATACCAGGCCTTCCTATCATCAAAGTCAATCAATCTGCCATCCTTTGCATATGTGATTCCTCTGCAGCACTTATTACTGTCGATGTCTCTTCAAAAATTCTGTCATCCTGTATTTTTTCTGATATACATGCAATTACATCTCATTTTAATAAGGTGAAACTACATTTAAACTAAGGTCAAAAGAAAAATAGATGATACAAATCTATCTCGATATGTTAATTGACTGGAAAATCTAAATATAGAAAAAAGTCTGGAAAGGAATATTCCAATGTTAATGATTTGGGGGGGCAATGAGAAATTAACTCATGGTAAACATCATTATCTTTGTTTCTGTACTTCTTAAATTTTCTGCAAGGATCATGCATTACATTTATGTGTGTGTGCATACAGAGAGAAAGAGAAAAGGAAAAAATCCAACTATGTTCAAGAAATAAATTCAATTAAAAAGATAACTATAAGAAACAAATAATCCAAAACATTCTTTTGAAAGGTAGTATTTACGTTCCCTTTTTAATCAACACATTCAGCCATAGATATTCTGATACACTGAATGTCATCATAGAGAGAGGACTTTGCTATCTGTGTCCTTGGTATTTGCCACTCTTCTAAGTTTCAAAACGGTATTCCCTCTGTCTACTAGACAATTCCATATGATATTAAAAAACCCTAAAAAAAATTAAAAAAACAAAACAAAACACACAAACCCTATAGCCTCAACATGTTAGGAATCAAACTGTTATCTTACCTTTCCAAGTCTTATTTCCTCTGATGTTGCTAGTTTTGAGAAATGACACAACCCTCCCAAATTCCTACTTTAGGTGATAGAGTGAGGCAAACTAAATTCTTGCTCCATAAATATCCAATAAAATAACAAAGCTAATCAATTTTACCTCTTCAATACATGTGGAAATTATGTCTTCTCTTGTTCCATTCACTCATCATGTCTCACTTGGACTCATTCAATAATTTCCTAACTGGTCTCTCCACCTCCAGTTTCAGCCATATGATTACATATACTTTTACTTACACCACAGTTATTTTTCTAAGATGTAAATCTGAAAGGAAGACCCTCGATGAGATGAATCAATTCAGTGATTGAAATAATGGGAGTAGGTGTGTCAGAGACAGTGAGGTTGTCACAGGAGAGCATATGGGAGTCCCAAGTGACTCAACGGCATATAACAACAAGAAATCTGATAAAGTTGTTTACTTTTGAAGGCTTTTGAGCCTTCAATGCTCTCCATCACCACAGAACAAAGTCCAAAATTCTTAGCATGAGACTTCATAAACTTACACGGATGCTTTCCTATTTCACATATGTACTACCTGGAGTAGGAAATCACCTGAAGTTTCTTCAAATGTTACAAGTCTTTCATATGCTAGATTTGGTCCTTTCTATGCCTGGAATTACTGGTGAAGGTCAAAGATTCTAACATTAAGAATGAATTACACATCAACATCAAGAAAACGAAAATCTTCACAACTAGACCAATGAACATCATCACGATAAATGGAGAAAAGCTTGAAGTTATCAAGGATTTCATTTCAGTTGGTTCTAAATCAGCATTCATGGAAGCAGCCAAGAAATCCAATGATATATCTGCACAGGGCATTTCAATTGTCAGGGATTGCTTTAAAGTATTCAAGAGCTAGGATATTATTTCAAAGATGTGCCTGACACACACCATCACATCTTCACATGTATGTGAAAGCTGGACAATGACTAAGAAAGGCTGAAGAGCTGATGCCTTCAAATTGTGATGTTGGTGAAAAAAAGAGTGAATATACGATGGACTGAGAAAAGAACAAATAAACCTGCCCTGGAGGAAGTGCCGCCAGAGTGCTCCTTAGAAGCCAGGATGGTGACACCTCATCTGGCATGCTCTGCGCACATTGTCAGGAGGGGGCAGTTCCCAAGAAGGAGAGCATGTTTGAAAAAGTAGAGGGTCAGCACAAAAGAAAAAGACCCTCAGTGTGACAGACTGACACAGTGACTGCAACAGCGGACCTGAGACAGCAGAAATTGTGAGGATGGTGCAAGACCGAACAGAGTTCCAACCTGCTGCATGTAATAGCTATGAGTCAATGGTACCAAGCAATGCACCACAATGGCTGGAATGTGTTTGACCTTTATCTCAAATGCTCCTCTGGAAAACCTCCTTTAGCTTTCTCAAGAGCAGTGAGATGTGACCTCCCCTGAGTTTCTGTAGCACACCATCATTTCTCTACCACAGCATGGATCCCATTACTGTAATTACTTTCATGTCTGTCTTTCCCACAACCTGGGTTGCACATGGGCAGAGATAGGAGCCTCTCTCCATCTTTGTGGAGAGAGGATGAAAGACACCCAAGCGTTGAGGACTCTCCTTCATAGGGTTGCTATGAGTCACCTGCGACTCAACAGCACTTAACAACAGTAATATCAACATAGAGAGAGATCAGCTGGCCCAGTGGGCAGAAGGCGATGCTATCAAGCCAAAGGTGGGTGACTTTTAATCCATGGCCCTCAGGCCTGTCTTTCATTGTTTGTGTTCAAACATTCCTCTAGGTCATATAGCCCTGGTGTACAAGTTGCCATTCAGCGGTAACTTGTGGTTGCTGTGAGGCTGAACACTGTGACACTGATGTGTCAAATACGTTATTGGGTTATCCATTGTGGACAGAGAGTGGAGTGGAGCTCCCCGATTAAAACAAGCTTGGAAACAGGCGTGTCATCCACTTCCACAATAGAGGATGAAAGACACCCACGCATCGCGGACTCTCCTTCATAGGGTTGCTATGAGTCTCCTGCAACTCGATGGCACTTAACAACAACATCCATCTTTGTATTTCTTAGTTAAAGGTGGTAGATACCTGAATGTGCTAAATGCTTAAATGAATGAATGATTCAACCTCATAACAAAACAAAGGCAGGATATACCAGTAAGTCATGGCTTAGTTTTATCCATACAACTGGACAAATGCCCTAATGTCAATTAATGTAAATGGTAAATGTCTCCAATAAGTAATTTAAATAAACAAGTTCAACATTATGAATGTTGGTAACTGCCTTGAATTCACACAGCTATTTTGCAGTGGTATTTCACATAAGCACTATTAAATTTTATAATTAATTCATAATATTCCTCAATAGGTTCCCCCCCTTTTTAGAGCCATTTGAAGTTGCCTGTCATAGCCACTGCTTTGCAATACACACATAAATTAGGAGATTTTCCTACAAATAGAAACCATGAAATATTCTTTTTACTAAAATGTCAACAACTTCACCACTGGAATCAGTTCAAACTAAAGAAAAACAGAATTTCCTTTTCCTTCATGGAGAGATTTTGTTTGTTTGCTTTGCTTTCCTTTTCATTCCAAATATATGCAGCAGGTAATGCCTGTAGATTTTAACTTATTAACAAGAATTATCATTAATACCTAACTCATATGGGACGAGAGAGGAATAAACATGGATCCTGGCAGGAGCATTTCCAAAACACTGAGAAACAGACCTCTTCCTAACTTGACTTCAAAATTCCTGACAAGTGAGTCATCCTTCTCCAAGGAAAGTAAGTTCCACCTGAAATAAACTTGAACATGAAGAAGTCTGTGCATCTAAGGAAAGGAACTTCAGTCTTTCTGACCTAAGGGAGTAAATTATTAATGAAACTAATAGTGAACAAGAAATAATCCAAAACTATTTCTTGTTTCACTCTTTGTTGCACTATATACTTTGCTGTGATGGCAGATTGAATTTGACTTGACAACCTAATATTAGAATTCATTTGCACTTCCTGAACACCAATACCACCAGGTCAGTTAAACATAGCCTAAGATGAAAAACACCCCATAAATGTGCAATTCTTGAAAGGCATCCAAGACTCAAGATAAAATAAGAAAGTGACTTGAGGACAAATAATACACAAGGGGTAAAGGTTGACTAGTCATAATAGAATTGAAGTTACAAAGTAAATGAATTGGAGGTAGGGAGATAGTATATGAGCATACTGCCTGAATGAGCACATTACACTGAATAGTACTATAGTACTCTATGGCTCCCAGAACCCCTGGGTTATTCATTGCAAAATGAATATTTTTTGAGTGGCATCCACTTCCTAAACCACATACTTCTGGAAACGCTATGAACTTGGAGAAATTACAATAGTTATGGAAAGGTATTAGGTCTTTTGTTCATAGAGTCACTATGAGTCGTGCTCGACTTGATGGCAATCAACAACAATTGAAAGGTTAGAAGTTTGAGTTAACCCAGAGATACCTCAGAAGAAAGGGCTAATCTACTTCTGAGAAACCAGCTATTTAAAAATCCTACATTCACACAACAGAGTACTATGCAGCACTAAGGAACAACAAATCTGTAAAATACTATGCATCATGGGAGGCCTAGAGAACATTCTGGTGAGTGAAATAATTCAGTCACAAAAGGACAAATACTCCATGACTGGTACTGTGAAAGTAGGTGGGTAACCAGGGGAGTGAGGGTGGGAGAATCAAGAGGGTGGAGACAGAATGCACAATAATGAACAGTGTAAAGGATCAGGAAAAGCAAAGCTCAATATTGGAAGAATTGACAAAAGAACAACACAACAACAACAAAACTCTACAGGGCAAAGTTCTGTTCTGACATACAAAGGTCACCATGAGGGTTAAAGCTGATGCCATAGTTACTGGTCCTGATTTCACTGTGGTCTCTAGAAGAAACCAAAACATGATATCCAAATGTGTATGTAAATGTTGAAGGACAACCTTATCAACACCACACACACACACACACACACACACACACACACACACACACACGTGTGCACACACACACAATCTCCCACATTTGACATTTGTCCTTCCAGTCTTTACAAACCCACTGAAGTCATAGTATACCCTTGGTTAACATTAATATAACTATTCATTAATCCTCCTTAGCTACAATGAGGTTTATGATGCCATTTAGGAGGTCAAAAGACTTGTGCCAACACTTAATCACCTGCTGTTTTTTTATACCATTTCATCAGCCATTTCCTTGGAGATTCCTTAGTGTCTTCTTTCTAACCACATTTTTATTCATAAAGTGCATAAATTGGAAGCCTCCCACCTCCTGCATCCCAGGAAACATTATGAAAACCACTAGAAGCTCTCCTCCCTTTGCCTCTTTTTAGTATTCTCCGCTCTAAAAAGAACTACTATACTGGTTTCTAACACTACATATTAGTTACCTGGTCCTGAAATGTACATTAACAGGTAACAGGAGGCTAAGATCCCTGAGGAGTTGGGAAGGGCTGGAATCCAGAACAGCAGTGGTGGACCAGGAAGGAATAGAGGTTAGAAGCACAGAGCAGGTATTGTTTGTGTCTCTCTTCTCTGGCTCAATGTTATTATTGTGAGATTAATTCATGCTGATGCATGTGACTATAGTTCATTTGCTTTAGCTGCTATGTAGTATTCTATTGTACATTATTGCACTTTATTTATCCATTCCACTGTTGATGGGCGCTGTTTTCTTTCTTTTCAGATTCTGGTTCCTTCTCCTTATTGCAATTTAGCATCTAACATAATACTTTCCTGTTCTTTCTACACTACAGGTCACTAAGTATTTCTTTGTGTGCCTGACATCTTTTACCGCTCCCCCTCAAAAAAATAAAACCCAGAATCCAAAACTTTTTCAACTCAACAGTAGTAGGCTAAATGTTTGGTATTACAGACAATAATAGTTCCTCAGAATCCATAGAAAAAGAACAAGTGACAGAAACTGCAAAATACATTGAGCTCTGAAA
Source organism: Elephantulus edwardii (assembly GCF_000299155.1). Lineage (NCBI taxonomy): Eukaryota > Metazoa > Chordata > Mammalia > Macroscelidea > Macroscelididae > Elephantulus > Elephantulus edwardii. The sequence continues at coordinate 3,891,034 of NW_006399844.1, read as the reverse complement.
AGCACGGCATAGAGTTCTTTGGATGCAGCTCCCTGGCCTGCATCCTACCTGCATAACTCCTTGTTCCTTACTATATGGTGATCTGCAGGACTCTCCTTCTCTCTCACCCCTTTTAGAAACCTGTTCATACAACAGAAAAGTAACCATTTTAAAGTGCGTAAGTCAGTGGCATTTAGTACATTCATGTTGTTCAATCATGACCTCTAACCAAACTATTTTCAATACCCTCAAAGAAGACCCTTACAGGCAAGGATGGTGAAACTCCCTCTTACACACATTAGGCATGTTGTCAGGAGAGATCCGTCGGTGGAAAAAGACATCGTGCTGGGAAAAGTGGAGGGTCAGAAAGAGAGAAGATGAGCCCTAATGAGACAGACTGATACAGTGACTGTATCAATGAGCTCAAATATGCTAGAGATACTGAGGATGGTGCAGGGTAGGGCAAGGTGCTGATGTGTTGTTCACAGGGACACTGAGTTGTGCCCAATGAGTCAACTCAACGCACCTAACAACAACAACAACAAAGGAAGGCCCTGTACCCATAAGCAGTCACTACTCGTATCCTCTGAGGGAGTTGCGCTGTCAACCCCAAAGCTGTGCCTCTTTGTCGGTTCGCATCCACTAACTGGAAAGATAGGCCATCTCCTCCTGTGTTATTCACAGCCTCTGAAATTCCACTGCTAAGATGCAGCCCTAACTCAAAGGCAATGAGTGAGTGACACACATTCTCCTTCTCCTAATTCTTAAAAACCACCAATCTGTCTCTACTGATTTATTTATTATGGATACTTTGTATAAACAGAGTTTTACAATGCACTACCTTTCATGTTTGGCTTCTTTCACTCAGCATGTTTTTTAGGTTGGCCATGTAAAGGTATTTAATGTATCAATACTTTATCTCATTTCATGGCTGAACTATTATTGCACAGACATAACCCATTTTTTATACACTCATTTGTTGATGAATATTTGAGTTCTTTGTATGCTTTACTTCTTGTAAATAGTGCTAGTACAATGTACATTATTCATCGACAAGTATTTGAGTACTTGCTTTCAACTCTTTTGGGTATATAAGCCTGTCCCTTGCCCCATATTATAAATAAGAGTTTTTACACAAATAGTATCATAAAAGAGTCCAGCACTGTGCAGCCATAAATAGAATACACCTTGGTTACCTCTGTTCACAATGTGAATGCAGGCATTATCACTGAGTGATATTTTAAGAAAAGGCATAGACCACGCAGCAGCTACACTATGGTTATTGAGGCCACACTACTCAGCACACAAAGCCTTTGCAGAGGGTGGAGGGAGAGAAAGGCAAATCAGATAACAAGCACCGAGTCTGCCATTCCTCCCCACCTGCCACCGCTGCGGCTCCAGAGCCCAGCCCTCCCCATCTCCTCCTAAAGAGGTCTTGCTCTTGGATTAGTCCCTCTGTCTCTCTGCAGTAATGGACTTCAGTATGTCAGAGGTGATGAGGATGTCACAGGATAGGGTTGGGTTCAGATTGTTGTTCACAGGGTCGCCAAGAGTGGTTCTAGACTCGATGGCAAACAACTCCTCCTAAATTTCTTCCTCTCAGCTGGCACCTCTTCCTCTTTACTCACCTGGGATCAAAAATCTGAACTTAAAAAAACCACATAAATTCATCTACAACTAGCTCTAACAATGCCTTTCTTTCCATCCATTCACAGCAAACATCAGGACAAGCTAATTGTCACTCATTGTTTCTAGTGCTATATATTCAACACACAGCAAACACACTTCCAACCTTCAGTTGAAACTTCTCCCACTAAAGTCACAAACGTCCTCTTCAATGCTGCAGAGACTTCTGCACCCTTATTTTCCAACAACTCTATCCTGTTGTCTTCCAAACTCCCTAGATATGCCTCCACAGGTTCCTTTTAAAGTTTTTCTTCTCACTACCATTAAATATACATCCTTCTCATGGTTTAATTATGCCCTTTTCTCACCTTTCATACTTCCCTTCCATAATCTAAATCTTACAGGTGTGTACAGACAACACAATCTCAACATTAGAGAGGGTGTCGAGACACATTTACCTTTTTTCTCTTTTTCTTCTACACATATGTTGTGGTTGTTACGTGCTGTTGAGTCAAAAATGACTTACAGCTGATCCTCCAGTGGGTTTTCAGAGGCTGTAATTCACATGGGAGGAGAGTGTCCCTCTTTTTCAAGCAGAGCAGCTGGTGGATTTGATCTGTCTGCCTTTCAGTTGGAAGTCCACCTCCTTATCACTAAGCCACCAAAGCTACCTACACATATGTTGTTGTTGTTGTTAGCCTTCAAGTCGGATCTGACCCATAGCTGACCCTCCCCCCTGGATGTTTTCAGAAGCAGTTAACTGCATGTGCAGAGACTGTTCATCCTTCTCCCGTGGAGCAGTTGGAGGTCTCAAACTGCATCAGTTACAGAATCTATCCATTGCCCATATTCACTTGACGTGTAAGCAGCAGCAGGGGTAGCAGAAGGGGCATGGACTTTGAAGTCAGTCAGTCTAGTTTTCAAACTGGAACTACTTCTAAATTAGCTATGGGACTTTGAACAAGTCATGTTCTCTTTCAAAAACTCGTTTCTACATCTGTAAAATGAATATAACACCCATCTTGTAATATTGTAGGGATAAAGATATTAACACATTAATTGGCGTAATTAATAAACATCTAATATAGTGCCTGATTTCAGGCAGCCTCCCATAATTAGCTTTCTTTGCATCTTTTCTTTGATGGAAGCTAGTGCTGCCAGCCAACTGTAATGAATTTACGGCAGTGCTAGCTTATATGAGCACTCCAAACCTGTCAGACTAGTCTTTTTATTGTCCCTGAAATTAGAATGACTATTCAGAGGCACTTTTGCAATAGAATGCTCTCCTTGCCTTTCTTACTTTATGTATCCTTAGGTTTTCCTGGGCTCCAATACCTGGAGACAATCTCATACTTCTACGACAGGAACACCCTCCTGGTCTAAGTGTAGAACATACTGGTATCAATCACCTGGCATTTATTATTTGCTTCTTAGAAGAAAAACCAGATGGATCAAAACAGTGACTGTAACAAACGGACTCAAATGTATCAGAGATGATGAGGATGATGCAGGAGAGGGCAGGGTTCATGATGTTACTGTGAGTAGCAGTTGCCTTAATAGCACATAACAACAACCACCGCCTATGGGGTCATCGATCATTTATATTTAACACTTTTTCTCCTTACTTAGAAAATTAACTTCTTGGGAGGAGATTTTATATTTATATTTATATTATTTATATGTATATGTACATTTATAATTTCCATGACTTAAAATCTACTCAACACTAGCGGGTTTGGTTTTCAGTCCCTAGCAAAAAGCTTTAAAAGAAACCACTGATTAGTTTAAGAGATGTATGTAGTACCTTAATAAGGAGTTCTGGTGGCTTAATGGTAAGGAGTTGTGCTGCTCATCCAAAAACAGGCAGTTCAATTCCACCAGCTGTTCCATGGGAGAAAGACAGGAAATCTCTTCCTGTGCAATTTCCTACCTCTGAAAACCGGCTGAAGGGTAAGCTCTGAGTCGGTTCCAACTCAATGGTACATAATAGTACCATAACACCTCTAAAATAAAGTAACTGAAAGCATATAATTTCATAAATGCAGCTATCCATTAAAATATATATATATGCAAACAGCAAGAATTTTAGGACGTGAGGATTTCAGAGGTCTTGTAGGCCAGTTTTCCAGATGTACAACCTTCCTTAGTCTTAGTTATTCCTAGTAAGTGAACCTCCAACTAAACCATGATCAGAATCTCAACACTTACCTTGGGATAAATAAATACCCATATGTTGTATAGACAGTACCTACTTTTGTTTTGTTTTGTTTTGTTTTAAGCAATCTCAAATTTATAAGAGCAGTGAATACATTTCTTTCCTCCCCTAAATAGCAGCCAGGAAATCAAGAGATGCATTGGGAAAGTCAGCTGCCAGGGACCTCTCCAGAGTACTGAAGAGCAACTATGCCACACTGGAGACTAAGGTGAGCCTGATCCAGGCCATAGTCTTTGCAATTGTGTGCTATGTGTCAGAGAGCTGGACAGTGAGTAGGGATGATAGAAAGAGAATTGCTGCCTTTGAGCTGTGGTGCTGGAGTATTGAATATACCATGGACTGCTAGGAAAACAAAAAGGTTCATCCTGGAAATAGTGAAACTGGGCTGCTCCTTAGAGGCAAGGATTCTGAGGTTTTGTCTGACATACTTTGGGCATGTTACAAGGAGGGACCAGTCCTTGGAGAGGGATGTCATGTTTGGGAGGGTGGAAGGACAGTACAAGAGAAGAAGACCCTTGATGAGATGGATAGATTCGGTGACTGGGGCAATGGAAGTGGGTGTCAGAGACAGTGAGGTTGGCACAGGACAGAGCAGGGTTTAGGGCTCCTGTACATAGGGTTGCTATGAGTTGCAGGTGACTCGATGGCACATAACAACAACTGCAAACAATTGGAGAGTTCTTGCCAACTTGATGCCCACCACTCACTAATACTCAAAACGGTAGTTTCTAAAAACAATGACATTCTTCTGCGTAATCACAATACACTCATCTATATCAAGATATTAACATTTAATCTCCAGAACCCACTTAAATTTCATCAAGTGGCCCATAATATCTTCTAGCAGAAGACTCAAAATCACATTTTACCTTTAGTTTTCTTCTCTTTCATTCAACAATACTTTATCAGTCATTCTGTGACTTCTGTGAGTGTGACATTTTTGAAGATCACAGGCTATTCTGTAGGCTGTGCTTCCCTTTGAGTTTGTTGGCTGTTGTCCCTGGATTACACGCAAGCGTGTGCCCGACAGGCACAACACTGAGCGGTGCCTGCTCTGCTCTGCTCTTCTTGTATCTCATCAGGTGAGCACAAGTCTGACTGGTTCCAGGCACTAATGGCTTAAGGCTGAGTCCTCTAGGCTTCTCTAACACAATACCACTTTTCCCCTCTTTAAAATTAATTTATAAATAAATATCCTTAGGAAGATGTTTAGAAATTGTATAAACATCTCATTTATCATAGAAACTTAATTTATCCATGGGTTTGTTTATATTAACATGACTCCATTAATTTGTATTTCACCTTGATGCTCAAATTGGCCCAGGTTTAACTAGCGGACACTTCTTTAAGCAGCTTTCTGCATTTTCCTTACACGTCTCATCATTCTCTACAGGCTTTCTTGCTTTCTAGAACAGCAAAAAAGTGTCAGGCTCATTTTTGTACTTACTTTGTCCCAGGCCTGAAATGACCAATTTTGCCAAAAATTTCTGATTCCATCTTGTGGGAAATGGAGAAGCCAAAGCAGGAATGTAAGATGTGCTGTTATTTTAGAAGATCACTGCCCCAGGCCTTCATGATAGACAGGACTAGGGAAAGCATGAAGGATGGAAATACAAATATATTCACTCAATCCATATTTACTTCAGCATTTATCTGTACATACTGAAAAGCCCAAGTTTACATAGTTACATCAAATTCCCTCCACTTACAAAGGGTTCATTCTGTTTCCTCCCTGTCCCTATTTGTAAGGTTCAGGATTCTTCTCTTGTTTTGAAAGATAAAATTATGAAAAGAAACCCCTCATATAATCATATGAGCATTATATTATACATTAATCACTGCAGCATATTTATCATCATCGATATACACTCATTCCATTTCAACAAAACACTGCTTTTGAGTTATCTACTCCAAGAAATAACTTTTGTTATTTTACAGATCAAGATAGAACAATATTTGAGTTTGGTGTCACCAAAAGGAAAAGTGTGGTAAGCAGTTAGTTGCCAAGTCCGCATGCTATTTACCAGTTTGACAAAATATTCAGAGCTGCTAACAGATCTCAGAGAATCTGGGAGCTCTGGTGGCCTAGGGCTAAGAAGTTGTACTGTAAATCCCACATGCTGCTTCATGGGAGAAGGATGGGCAATCTCCTTCCATGTGACTGACTTACTGCCTCTGAAAACCTGCTGGAGGGTCAGACAGGGTTGATTCTGACTTAACAGCTTACAACAACATCACTAAAAGGAAAGGTACAAAAAGCAGTTGCCAAGTCTGCATGTAATTTACCATTTTGTCAAAAACAGATATTCAGAGAAGCTAACAGATCTGGGAGAACCCAGCAGAATCTGACAGTTAAACTAAAGGATTCCCAAATATTTTTTTTTTAAAGTCACCTGAGTCACCCTGAGTCACTGACCCACGGCCACCAAGTTGGTTTTGACTCATAGTGACCTTATAGGACAGAAAAGAATTGCTCTGTGAGGTTTCCAAGGCAGTAAACCTTTTGCCTCCTCTTTCTCCCATGTAGTAATTGATGGGCTAGAACCATTGACCTTTTGGTTAGCAACTCAAAGTTCAACCTACCATCCCATCTTTCCCATCCTATTTTATTACCCTAGAGTAACTTTTAAAAAGTCTCTCAATCACTATCCAGCTTAAAGTCTGATGCCTGGATTTCCTAAGCACTTTGGCAAAATGTAGCTGCCACCATCGCTGCCCCACCCCATTTTTCCCCTGGAGTTCATGGCTTAGACTCTGGCTTTACCAGATGCCTTTTAGTTTATGAAACACACAAAGACCCAGTGCATTCTCTTCTCTGTCTGCCTCTCTCCACCTTGTGACTCATTCTGCACCAGTGACTCATTCTGCCTAGACCCCTGCTTCCTTCCTTCTTTGTTTCCGTACCCCATAACCGCCTCCTCCTGAACACACACAGGCACACACACACACACACACACACACACACACACACACACACACACACACTCTTCCCTATGACCTTATTCAAAGCCAACTTCCTCATAAAATGCATCCCCTGGGCTTGCCCACACACTTGCACACACGTCACCACAATTTCCCTGTTGGTTTTTCTCCCGTCATAGCACTTAGCAATAATTGTAATTATTCTTTTGTCTGTCTGTTCAGTGTGTGTTCAGTGTCACCCCCACTGATTTATCACGTCTATAGGAGCAGAAATCACATCTGTCTAGGTCACACTTGCATTCCCTGATGCTATGATGCTAGGGCATAGAAGGGTATAGGACATGGTGGCCATCATGTCTTTGAAAGAAACGTTAACAACATGATGCATACTTAATATACTATACAGTCCCACAAGGATAAATACTGTATGAAACCATTATTGTAGAATGAGTATAAGGAACCAAGAGAGGTGGAAGAGGCTGGAAGCAGAGGGATGAGGATGTGCAGGGGGAGGAGGGAATTAATAATCTGGTTGTACAATTTGATGGGTGAGGGATGAGAGAAATTGAAAGAATTTGTTCTTGAAAACAATGTATTCTAATTTTGTAAATAAACTAGTAGAAAATTTTTTTTAAAAGATACTATGAGGAAACAATATATAAAATTACATGCTGCATAAGCAGACTGATGTAAACATTTTTACGTATCACTGATGGCCTAGTAGTAAGAAACTGCACTGCAAACCCAAAGGCAAGTGGTTCGAATCCACTAGCTGCTCTGTGGGAGAAAGATGGGCAATCTCCTGAGCAATTTACTGCCTCTGAAAACGCACTGGAGTATCAGCTATGGGTCCGTTCTGACTAACACTACACAGAACAACAACAGTTTATAGATAGATAGATACACTTTTTAAAATTTATATACAGACATACAGTTATAAATACAAGAAAATTATATGGAAACATAACAAAGTGCTAATAAAGATGTAGGATTATACTTTTCTATACAGACATCTAATGATAGAAAGAACAAGAATGTGTACTATGGTAAAAATAAGCCAAAGTAATGTGAAAGAACTGGAAACATTAAGAATGAAGAACAGGGGGGTGGGGGGAAGGGATGTGGGAATGGTATACTAATGAAGGAATTTTTTTTCTTTTTTTTTTTTTTTCCTTCGGAGGGGGAAGCGAGCTGGTGGGGAGGGGTGGGAAGGGAGAAAATTGCGGCAATGAATGAATGGAAATCCAAAACCTCTGTAAAAAAAAATAAAAATAAAAAATAAAAAGATTATTAAAAAAAAAGAATGAAGAATAAAACTAATTAAGGATCCCTGGTGGTGAACCGTTTAAGTGTTTGGCTATTAATGGAAAATGTCAGTGGTTCAAACCTATCAGCCACTTGGAAGAAGAAAAGTGTGAAACTGTCAACAGCTTCATCTTGCGGATTCATAATTAACACCTTTGGTATGAACAGCCAGGAAATATAGAGATGCATTGCAATGGGAAAATCTGCAGTTAGGGACCTTTCTGAATTATTGAGGAGTAATGATGTTAGTTTGAGGACTAAGCTGCATCTGAATCAGGCCATGGTCTTTCTAATTACTAGCTATGGATCTGAGACCTGGACAATGAACAAGCATGAGAGAAGAAGAATTGATGCCTTTGAGTTGTGGTGTTGGTGAGGAGCACTGAACATCCCATGGATGGCCAAGAGAACGAATAGATATTTCTTGGAGATGTGTAGCCAGAATGCCCTTTGGAAGCAAGAATGATGAGGCTTCACCTCACATACTTTGGACATATTGCTAGGGGGTGTTATTCCTTGGAGAGAAACATGATGTTGAGAAGGGTGGAGGGTTGGCAAAAGAGGAAGGACCCTCAACAAGGCAGACAGACACAGTGACTACTGCAATGGGCTCTTTTGTATCGGGAAGTGTGAGGATGGCACAAGACAGAGCAGGCTTCAGATCTTTTGTTCATAGGGTTGCTATGAGACATACTTGACTCAATGGCACCTAACAACCACAACAAATCTTTAAGGTCACAATAACTAGGAACTGGTCCAGTGACAATGGGTTTGGGTGGATATAAAATAATTAAATGGATTTAATACCCACACCAGAATTAAAAACACTATTTGGCTAAATTATGACACATTGGTTAATATTCAATAACCTTATATTTATACCCCATTTAGCTTAAATAGAACACAAATGGGTTGTGAAAAAAATGATAGCTTGAGATCAAAATCCACTGCTGTCAAGTCATTTCTTACTCTTGTGACCCTCCAAAGGTTTCCAAGCCTGTCAGTCTTCAGGGGAAGAGATTACATAATTTTTTCCCCTAGGAGTAGCTCATGGGTCTGAACTGACAACTGTTCAGTTAGCAGTTCTACATGTAACCTGGGTACCCTGCCAACAAGGGCTCATTTAGACCAGGATCAAACCAAAACCCACTGTCAAAGAGTCCATTTCAACTCACAGTGACCCTCCCTTAGAGTTTTCAAGTCTGTAAATCTTAACAGGGGAAGACTTCACTTTTCATCATTCCTCCCCAGATCAGCTGGTGGATTTGAACTTCCAACTTTTCAGTTAATAGCCTAAAATGTAACCTGGTACAATGCTAAGGCTCTTTTAACTTAGGACAGTGGTTTCCAGTCTAGTTCCCCATCAGCACTACCTGGGCATTAATCAATCAGACTCTCTAAGAAGCAAAGTCTGAGGAATCTGTACATTGAAAAAGCGCCCTGGGTAATTTTGATGCAAAAGCATATCTGGAAGGCACTAGTTTAGGATTGGGAGCTCTGGTGTCCTCATGGGTAAGAAGTGGAACTGCCAACCCAGAGTTCAAATCCACAAGTTGCTTCATGGGGGAAAGATGGGCAATTTCCTCTTGTGGGATTTACAGGCACACATAACAATAACAACTGAGGATAAGAACCTCTGGTGGCACAGTCTAGCATGTGCTGTGCTGTCAACCGAAAGTTGGTGCATCTCTACTAATTCAAATCCACCAGCTGAGCTCCAAGGGAGAAAGATAAGTGGTCTCCTCTAATTAAGATTTCCAGCTTGGAAATCTGATAGAAGGTCACTGTATGTTGGAATTGACTTGATGACAATGAGTTTGTACTTCTGAGTTTGAGCTAAAGATAAAACAAAAAGTTTTAAAAAGAGATTCCTTTTTATGAAATGTTACCTATAAAATATGAATCTGGGCATCAGAGATGCAAACAGTAACAAGTTCTGCCCATTGCAGCTACCTACCACAAACCAACAAACAAGTGCGATGCACACAGCGTGGAAACAGCCACTGACCAAACGTGGGTTTGTTCAACCACATACAAATTCAAACACTGAGAGCAGGAATGGATTTGAGAGCAGTCCCTTAACTGAGCTCAGCATTCAATCATTTGTCTCCTCAGTCAAACAGAGAAGCCAATCACAAAATACATCTGAGCACAAAAGACCAAAACTAGGCACTTCAAAGTTCATGGGTCATGACTGATAGACTCAAGGCAACCTCTTAGTCTTCATTAGAACAGTTTTAAGTCCCTTATACAGCCTTCTAAGGTGTTCAAGACTGGAGCAGATTAGATTTATAAATTAAGAGAGATAAGTGAATTTACAGAAAAGTCCACTAAAAGGAACTACAGAAAAGGGGTTCTGGTGGCCTAGTGGCAAGAAGCTGCACTGCAATCGCAGAGGTGTGCTATTCAAATCCACCAGATGCTCTGCTGGAGAAGGAGGGACAGTCTCCTCCTGTACCAGTCAGATCCGATTTGATGGTACACACATATACAAAATAATAAAATAAAATAAAAAAAAGAAGGAAAGGGGTCCTATGCCTTAAAAAGCTAAATTATTTAGATCAATATGGCATATAGAACAAAACACTGCATCTGCCACAGTGAATCTCAATGGCATGAAAACAACTTCCTAAAAAAGATTACAATGATCTGAGTTATTAAGGAAAAAAAGGAGTAAAATCACATTTAAAAAAATTCTGTTTAGGTAAAAATGAGAGCCTATTTAACATGTGTGTACCCTCTGTATTAAGAGCAGAAAAAGAATTCACCTATTATCTCATTCAAACAATAACCTTGGAATGTAGGGTTAGGTATCATTTTCAGCCTGGGCAACAAACCTCAGGGAACTAAAGGAAATCATAAAGCCATGCAGTTATCTAGTGCAGTCATGTGTAAATACAAGCAACTAAAATGCTTCCTTTACACATTGCTTCCTTTATACCATGAAGTCACTTTTAAAATAATTTGGGTTGGACATAGTTCTAAACATTTTTCAGTGTTTGAAAAGATAAGTCATGTGGAAAATAATTATTCAGAATAATGGTCTTCAAACAGTTGTGTTTTTTTTAAAGTGAGTTTAATACTTTTTCCCCCCCACAAACAAAAAATTTCTTCAAACTTCAAAATGTGGAAGCAAGACAGTGTGTTGAAAGCAGCAGAGAAAGATGTGGGCTGGAACTTGACAGCATCCTTACCTCCAGCTCCAAGACCATCCAGCCACTTCCATGGCTCAGGACTCCACAGAATGCAGATTAAAAAGTCACTGGTCCTTGCCATGTTGGAATAAATCAATGGCCCTCCAGCAGATCTGCAGAGGCTGTAAATCTCATGGTAGGAGATATCTCTCATGGAGCAGTTGATAAATTCAAACTGCCTGCCTTCAGGGTGGCAGTGCAACTCCTTACTAGGCATTAGAGTGAACACAATCTAAAAGAATTTAATAATTAGGTTTGCTTTATAACAGAATGTCCCCTAAAGATAACCAACAAGTGGCACCAGTTGAAAAAGGCATCATGTTGCTGTGAAGCTTGGTAGAACAGTAAAAATGCAGTCAATGTGCTAAGTAAGGTAAACAATCCAAGACTGCTCAGGATTACAGTGTCACCAAAGTATGGTTTTTTCCTTTTCTCCTTTCGTGTATAGTATTAGGTTTGATAGGTCTGAGTTTCTTTAAAAAAGAAAAGAAAAATATTCCCACCATTTCACAAAGACTTTAAATATATACTTAATGTTTGGGTTTTGTTTTTTTAAGAATATTGGATGCTTCCTCTTCCTAAAGATTTTAGTTACAATGGTAAAATCAGATTATATAAATATACACAGTTTAGTAAGGAATTAAAGATGCAAAAAAATGTTATATCTGCCTTAATTTATCCAAGTGAAAATGTTATGTCGTTAAGATGATGTGACACAGTGACCGTAACAAGGGGCTCAAGCATATCCAAGATAAAGAGAGTGGTGCAGGACAAGGCGAGGTGCAGATCTGTTGTTCCTGGGGTTGCTGTGAGCTGCAACTGACTCGATGGCACCTAACAACAACAAACACCTGGTACCAAGTCCTCTGAGATAAACCAGTCACGTACATACGCAGCCCTGACAGACTTGAGAAACTGGTGCACAAGCACAAGCTGGTGCTAGGTTAGCTTGAGCACGGTGCAAAGCTCTGAGGAATTGACATTTGAGTTATTCATTATGTTGAAATTTACTTTAAAAAATTTTCTTGTATATTATAAGGAACATATGATGAGATATCAGAAACAGGCTATTTCAATCCCTATTGATGACTATTATAGTAAATTTTAAATGTCTTCGATATCTAGAAAAATAAAAATTAAAATGGAATCAATTATAGGTTCACTCGTTTTTTTTCAAATAGAGTTCAACCTTTATTTGATGGACTATAAACTTCCCTCCTGACTTTACACTGAACTGAAAACAGCAACTTGCGTTTTAGCTGTGGGGATCACTCACTACAGATGGGCCTCTATTGTACAAGTGATTCAAAGCCGACTTTGTGGCTGGCAGGGGTGTGGGGACAAAAACTGAGTTGCTCTTGGTGTTTGCTTCATTGTTTTAGATGAAGCAATTTTTTGACAAATTCATTTGCTTCTATTGCTTATGTAAAACACTGTATAGATAAGCAGCAATTTGTTTTCACTCTAAGTATTACGACTGTTAGGAGACACATGGAATGGAGAATTTAAATTTTTTTTTTTATGAAAAATGTTATGCTCATTCCTTGGTATATTTTCCCCTCTATTCTAGTTTTTCTTTTTAATGACCTTGTATGTGGCTCTTCTGGAGAAAGCTATGTTCAGTAGTTAGTAAATAATTCCTTTTATTGAAATAAAACCACTTTAGTATATTAATGTTGTAATCTCATTAAAGTGAAATCTATTTCTATGTTGTGCATCAGAGCAGAAACGTAAGGGAATGAAGATGTACACTCAGTCACAACCTGAACCAGTGAGCCACTGTGCAGGACTGTAAACTGGGAATTTCCAAGGGTGAGGGCTGGGCAGTAGGCAAAACGGAGGGGTCTAAAGCATCAAAAAGGAGCGTGCCACCACTCTCAATTCTCTTCTCCCCCAATTCAAGTCAGCTATCAGAACCCTTCACTTTAATAACTGGTCTACTTTCAAAAACCATTTCACAGAGACATGCTGAATGCCATGATTGGATTAGTAATCTGACTCATTAACATCTCTCTAGCTCACAACATAATGACAACAGCATTTACCTTCCAGCCTGGAAGCCGGAAGATTCCTGGAAGTTGGAACCTGGAAGCCTGGGTTCTGAGTCTTCCAAGTTCTCTAATAAAGCATAAAACAAAGGAAGAAGGAAAAACCTTACCTTTTCCTAGGGATAAAAAAGCCACACCAAAATTTTTAATTGGGCAACGTTTTCTTTTGGTACTGTCTCTTCTCTGCCCTAAGGATCCTCAAAAACAACTCTGCCTCCTAATGTCGATGGGGCAGAACTGATGATTGATCTTCCCTCGGATTTCCAAGGTTGTAAATTGCACAGGAGGACACTGCACAGAGTGGCTGGTGAATTCGGACTGCTGGAGAGGTGCAGGCTAATAGCACAGCTCCCTAGGGACCAGCCACCAGAGCTCTCTGAGTTCACTCTAGATCCTGCCTATCATTTCCTGCCAGAGTTCAATTCTTCACGCCAGGTCTGCCTTGCTCCTGAACTGTTATATGCTGCAAAAGTATTTCTCAGAACTTTAGTTTTCAGCCTCTAATTTTGAATTATTTCAACTGTGTGTGTGACACTAGCATACTTGTACTGTCCTAGGTACATTTGACTTTGTAAATGGATTTTTCTTTTAAACGACTTTGCAAATGGATTTAACTCAATCGCTGTTTCCCAGAAACTGATGCAGCATAAGACAAGACTTGAGGGCAAAGTGCAGATAATGTGGATGAAAATATTTTTTGAGCAATGGAAGCTGGTTAGTAGTGTGACTCATGCTGAGAGTGGGTAAAAAGAGAAGAATTGGAGGCCAGGATGGTGCAGGCCACTGGGCAGTGGGGCTACATCAAAAGGTCTGCTCATATTCTGCCCCATTAAAAATCCGGCATGTTGTTTTCTAAAACCCCCCACCATCAAATCAGTTCCAACTCATAACAACCCTCCATTGGCTTTTTGAGGCTGTAAATCAGACCAAGAGGAGATGACTCTGAGCCACTGGTAGATTCAAGCTGGTGAAGAAACAGCTTCTTTCTAGGAATCCCTTAAAACAATTGATTGTCTGCACTCATATTCTACTTTACCTTGATCCCTTTATTGTTGTTGTTATGTGCTGTCAAGTCACCTGTGAGTCACAGCGACCCTATGTACAACAGCCCTAAACCTTGCTCTATCTGGTGCCAATCTTACTGTCTCTGACACACCTACTCCCATTTCCCCAGTCACTGAATCAAACCAGCTCATCGAGGGTCTTCCTCTCTTGTGCTGTTCTTCCCCACCCTCTCCCAGCCCAAGCATGACTTCTCTCTCCAAGTACTAGTCCCTCCTTGCAACATGCCCAAATTATGTCAGACGAAGCTTCAGAATCCTTACCTCCAAGGAGTAGCCTGGTCTTATCCTCTCTAGGATGAACCTGTTTGCTCTCCTAGCACTCCTGGTATATTCAATACTCTTCTCCAGCACCACAGCTCAAAGGCATCAATTCTCCTTCTATCATCCCTAGTCATTATCTAGCTTTCTGATGCATAGCAAGTAACTGCAAAGACAATGGCCCAGATCAGGCTGACCTTAGTCTCCAGACTGACATAGTTGCTTTTCCGTACTTTAGAGAGGTCTCTGGCAGCAGACTTTCCCAATGCAATTTGTCTTTTGATTTCATGGCAGCTGGTACCAAGAATGTTGATTGTGGAGACAAGAAAACTCAAGCTGTTAATAATGTTAATCTCTTTATCATCTATCATGATGCTGCCAACTGACCCAGTGGTGAGAATCTTTGTTTTCTTGATGTTGTGCTTCAGTCTATATTGAAGGCTGCAGTCCTCGACTTTCTGCAGCAGGTGCTTCAGGTCCTCTTTGGTTTCAGCAATCAGGGTTGTGTCATCTGCATAATGCAGATTGTTGATTAGTCTTCCTCCAATCCTGATGCCACATTTCTCCTCATAGAGCCCAGCCTCCCAGATAACCTGTTCTGCATATAGATTATATATGAACTATCCCTTTATTAGGGAATCTTTACCTCCAGCTAAGCAAATCTTCAAAGAGTAGCTTTTAAAAATAATAACCTGCACCAAAATACTCAACACAGAATTATATATATAGTAGAAACTTATATAGTTGCTAGTTTTAAAGCTAAGAGATTATATTAAAGATATATATTGAGCAGTTAAATAAGAAAATGAATTTTTAAAGGGAGGGGGATAAAAAGAGTATATTTGAGGCTTAGCATCTGGCTTTGGTCCTGAATTTTAGGACTATCACCATCAATTCTCATGAAGGTAGATAATAGAGACTTGCAGAATGAAATACTTTGGAAGTTTTTAATACAAATAACAGATTTCCTTTTCCACAGGATTTTAAACCATTTTCAGAAATTAAATAGTAGTACTCTCGGAGGGAGTACCTAAAACCCACTCAATTAAATGCTAACTCCAAGGGCACATAACATCAACTCTGCTTTGAATCTTTTCCAAATGGCTCTTTCTCCCTGCTTTGACCACTTAACTGCTAGGGAGTCAGCTATTTTTACCATGATTGCATGTTTAGGGTGATAGTTAATGAGTGAGCTGGGATGAGGCCCGGGTTCTGATCTACGAGGCTGCACCAGGGGTTTGAGAAGAGAGAGAAAAGTAGCACCATCTGAGTATCCATTACAAACACAGAGCACCATCTTGGATATTATACAGATGGTATAGTTAAATCTTTACAGTAACACATAATTTTTACAGACAAAAAAACCCCTAAGGCCCAGCAAGGCTCAATAACTTGTCTAAGACAACACAGACGGTAGGAAGTGGACAGATCAAAATGAAGATCCAGATCTATATCCAAAGCACTCATACCTATTAGGTGACCCCAGCTCCTCCTAGGACTTTTCTCATCCTTACTCTTTACCCCAGAAAGCAAATCTGTCTAGTGAAGAAGGAAGAAATGGAAGGGAAAAGGTGAAAGTAGCTGACTGTCTCAAGAAGGATTCAAGGAAGAGAGTTAACATTAGCTGAGTAAGTTTGAGGTACCAAACACTGTTCCAGCCTATTCTACACAATATGTGATTTCATTTCAACAACCCTAATAAACGGCTATTTTACATATAAAGATACTGACATTTAGGGAGGTTAACTTGACTCAGTCCCAAGGCTAAGAGGCTAAAGAGAAGCTGAAATTCAAACCTGGCTGATGAAGCCTCAGAGCCCAAGTTCTTTCCACTATCCCTTGCTGCAAGCAAGTTTCCCCTTCTCTTCTTCCCAGAAATGCCCCAAACTAAAGTTTGGAAATGCTGTTCTATTCAAGAGCTCTAACCAGTAATTACATAGGAGTTGAAGTTCTGTTTCCCACAGGAAATAAAACTGTCACCAGAACAGAAGACTTTAAACATGTAATAAGAGAGAGGCTTACAATGTATATTTTAAAATGCTGTCATCCTCTGAATCCATTTATGAATATTGCTGGCATTTATGTTAGTGAAGCTCATCACAATATAACTACTTAGTGGAGCTACTACAGCCGGCAGAATGCCCTTACAGATTCAGCATGGGTGGGCAATGACAACAGCTCAGTCCAGCCCCACGACAGTGTAGTACCAGATGCTAGAGAATGATCATCAAATTGGGCTGGTCTTGGAGACAGGGTTCATTTTACTGAGTTGGCTCAGGCTTAGGTGAGACCATCAAAAAAATGAGCAGCTCTCCAAATAAGGGTCATTCACAATGTAGATCACTTATACATAGACCACTAAATAAACACATTTCTATGTATGACAAATTCATCATTTTTGTCTCAAAGTTAAGCCAAACACCAAACAAAACAAAGCTCATCGCCTCAATGAAGAAATAGGTCCCTTCGGGATCTGCAGTAAACTGAACCAGTAGCAGCTTCTAAATGTTTGATTCTACTCGCATCTGGCTCTATTTGGTAGCTAAATTCAGCATAAGTCTCCAGGGTCAACAAATGACCCCGAATAAAAATAGTCTTGGAAATCTGTCATGGAGTAGGAAGGGAAACGAGAAGGCAGGATGATTCACTCCAAATGGCAGCTCCAAAACCAAAATTCCCATTTTTGTCCCAATATGAAGCCAATGTGCAAAACAGGCACAGAGCAAACTGTCCTTTTCAAAAAGCCTCCAAAAATGTTGCCAAAGAATTTCACAGGGAAGCCAAAAAGATTTAGTGTGCCATTCACCTCGCCTATAAATCTAACTAGAGCTACCTCTACTCTGAACCAATCAGATTTACATTTGAGGACCACCCAGGATATTTAAGGTTTTCCCCCCGAGCAAGTAAGAGGGGGTTTTGTCCTACCAAATTTTCCCAGTGATCAAATCACTAGAGAAATTATATGGTGAGTATGTCTGTCTGTCTGTCTTGCTGCTTTTCTACTAATAACTTCTTTTTTCTTTCTTTCTTCCTCTCTCGTGCAAATAGCTAAGTTCTATGAATGTCAATACACCCTTACAAGATTGTATACCCTTTCAAAATTAAGAATTCCACTGGTTGAACAGCAAACTGAGCTAGCATTTGATGGATTAATTCTCTTTAGGACTGGTTATTTTTAACATATACTGAACAAACAGGTGCCAAATTCTGCACCATTATTTGCACCATTAGAGAACACAGAAGGATCACATGCACATTTGCTTTACAGCAGCTCTTGGGCACCAGCCCTTCCAAAGTTCTTGTTCTTCTTTGCATTCATAATTTATAGTCTTTTCTTTAAGGTAGACTCTTCCTACTTAGAAATAAGTTTCTAAGTCACAAAATATCTGCATCTACCCCTGGTTCAGTTGTCTGTTTTCGAGAACCTTATAATTTGGCCAGGAGGCAGGCTTCCAGGTAACAGTATGTATTCTCCAAGAGTCATGGTCAAGTGCCTCTGTATCCTAAGAACACAGATGAGAATGCAATTGGCTCTATCTTGAACAATTAGGAAAGACTTCTCAGAATCGGTCTTGAAGGGTGAGTAAGAGTGTGATGGAGAGAGTATGAGGATAGAGATCAGGGCAGGAGGGGGATATTCAGGGAGTGAGAACAGCACAAGCTGGCGAGATGTGGAGACAATTTTGGTTGTCACAGCTGGGAGGTGCTACCAGCATCTGGTAAAGGCCAGAAATTGTGCTAAACATTCTACAATCAAGAGAGCACCCCAAAACAAAGAGCTGTCCAGCCCCAAGTGGCAATTGTGCCAAGATTGAGAAAATCTGCTTTGGGCAAAGATATAAAAGACACATGATTCAGGTTAAAAAATAAGAAGCTGCATGTTGCTTTGGCAAACACAGAGCTTGAGATGACTGTTGCTACGGATGAGAATTTCGAAGGAGCCAGGCTATTAAGGTTGAGCAGATGTATTCTACTTACAACAGAAATTACCAACAACAATTAGGAAACTGGACCTGTAGCATCCCATAGTACACTTCACTGTCCTGTGATGTGAAAAGTACATCTCTGAGACACTGTCGTTGGCTAGAGTTCACTCCTGAGCAGCAACCTGTATCCTTCCTTTCCTATCAAAGGCTCACACTGGCAGGACTCTCAAGTGGAGAAAGGGTGCAATGCTGAAGCTCCTGCCAGATGAAGTACGTGGCTCAAGCAAGGATGAAAGGAACCAAAGGACTCCAGGTCCAAGAAGAAAGCAAGGCTTGGTGAGGATGCTGCGGTCAGCCTACAAGTGGTCATTAGAGTGTTGGCAGGCATCATGTGACCAGGAAGGCAGACAGTTTCTGTGTAGGAATCTTGCTTTTCTGGGCACAGACCCTTGACAAATGTGGCAAAGAGCTTACCACCACCTCCAACAAAAAGGAAAAAGAAATAAACAGAACAAATTTCCCTCAGCAAGAGAACTTCTGGCAGGGAAAGAACTTAGCCCTCATGACACTAGTAGTTCTCATTATGAAGACAAGTAATGTAAATTGAAACTCCTTAGGTACACTAACTCACGTGTAAGCCACACACTTCTGTCATCCTGCCTCACCCTACCCTGATGCCTTTGAGCGGTAGTGCTGGAGAAGAGTACTGATTATCACATGGACTATCAAAAAAGTAAACATGTCTGTCTTAGACGGAGTGCAGCCAGGGTGCTCCCGACAGGCAAGGATGGTGAAACTTCACCTCGCATACTTCAGGGATGTTGTCAGCAGGGGCTGGTCCTTGGAATTGGACATCATGCTAGAAAGGTGGAAGGTCTTAGAGAGGAAAACCCTCAGCAAGAAGGATTTACACAGTAACTGTAACAATGGGCTTGAGCATGGCAGAGATGGTGAGGGTGACACAGGGCAGGGTCAGATCTGTTGTTCATAGGCTTTGAGTCCTTGTTGACTGATGGCACCTAACAACGCCACCCACACCCAGACTCAAACCCTGAGACACAAGCCAAAACCAATTTTTTTTCAAATAGAGCTAGTAGGGGGGAAAGGTACATCAATTGTGGCAGATGGCCAAAATCAAACTTCAGCTCCAAGAGAAAAAGAGGCGGCCAGAAAGGTAGCAAAAATAAGATTATCCTAAATGTACAAAGTCACAATGCCTTAAAAAAACCAAACCCACCCAACCGAAACATTTGTTTTTTTGTCTCTCTATAGAAAGTGTTGTCACCAAGGAATGTACCATGTGCCTAACATCACATTAGCTGCTAGTATCAAGAGAAGTACAGTCAAGTTTGGATGACACAGATCAACCCTGCAGCCACTACAGCTGAAAGCAGATCTTGCAGAAGAGTCCAGTGGAAAGCAGAGAACAGGGCATTCCAGGTTGGGAAATGAGAGAGGAGCTGTGGCATGGAGAAGGCAGGAGTCAGCGGGTACACGCACACATGGGAATTTCTTCTACACATGCACATCCTCTGACAGAAAAATACACTCAATTTCACATCTCTATAACCAGAGACATACACTTGGTCTGACTGAACCACTGATGTTCCAGGCAATGAGTATTTCAACACCACATACTGGTCTTAATGCAGTTCACCTTTTGCAAAGTGAAGCAACTGTCCAGGGGTCAAAAGAGTTTGAACCCACAAACAACCACAGCTAAGTGCTCAGGCAATCTTGAAAGACACCTGGGTTATATGAAATTTAAAGTCTCAGAGAAGAGAGTGCTTCTACCTGGGTCAGGATTTATAGCTAGAGAAGATAGTCAGTAAAGAAACTTTTTTCTGGGGCTGTGTTTATGTTTATGCTTATGTTTATGTTTATATGGAACCCTCCATCATATAAGTAAATCATGAACAATCACTCATCTGTGCACTGAGAATTACAGCAGACCTTCAGAGTCATCTCATACACACATGCATACATGAGATATAAACACCATCTAAATACCCAAGATCTTGACTGACGTTTTATTTAGGTATACAGACTGGAAACCTGGGTATTAGCAAAGGCTGTATGTACTAATGAGAGCTGATGACTCCTCCCACAATTCTGCAACACCAACTCTTCCCCTCCCAGACAACTCAGTTCACCCACTGTCACCCAAACAGCACCAGCTTTCATACCACCACACCTCTCTCATGCCACTTTATCCATCTGGAATGTTCTCCACCCCCATGTTCACCTAGGCAAGTCCAACCCAGTCCAATTCCTCCTCTCCTCCTATATACGGATTGTCTGAGCCAGCTCAAGGTGTTCCCTCCCACCTCTGAACTTCCTAACAATAAGTCTATACAATTAATTTGGTAAATCATGCCTAAGCTCTATCAGGTGAGGAGCCCTGATAGTGCAGTGTGAAGCGCTTGGCTGATAACCAAATTATGAGCAGTTCAAAGGCATCAGCTGCTTTAAGTGAATGATGTATCCACAGCCATGGAAACTAAGGGGGCACTTCTACTATGTCCTATAGGGGCACTATGAGTGAGAACTAACTTGAAGGCAGTGGGTTTGAGTTTAGTTTGTATACGGCTGATCTCTTCTGGCTCCTTGAATTATTTAAATCAATGGAGATTTTTCCCTGTTCTGCCTGTCTGAGAAGCCAGTACTCAATGCCACCCTGCCGATCTGTTGTTCACTGGGTCACCATGAGTCATAGTTGATTTCACAGCACCCAACAACAGCCTTTTCATCGAGAGAGAAGGAGCAAGCTGTCATTCTTTGGATCTTCCAACCTTGACTACTAGAGTATCTTGCACTGTTGTTGTTATGTGCCGTCGAGTTGCTTGTGGCTCAGCGACCCTACATACAAGAGCCCTAAACTCTGCTCCATCCTGTGCCAACCTCACTGTCTCTGTCACACTCACTCCCATTACCCCAATCACTGAATCAATCCTTCTTATTGAGGGTCTTCCTCTCCTCCACTCTCCCAAACAGGATGTCCCTCTTCAAGGACTGGTCCCTCCTTGCAACATGCCCAAAGTATGCCTGACATAGCTTCAGAATCCTTGACTCCAAGGAGCAGCCCGGTTTCATCCTGTCCAGGACAAACCTGTTTTTTCTCCTAGCAGTCCTGGTATATTCAACACTCTTCTTCAGCACCACAGCTCAAAGGCATCAATTCTCTTTCTATCATCCCTAGTCATTATCCAGCTTTCTGATGCATAGCATGTAACTGCGAAGTCCATGGCCTGAATCAATCCATGGCCTTAGTCATCAGACTGACATCATTGCTCTTTAGTACTCTGGAGAGGTCCCTGACAGCAGATTTTCCCAATGCAATGTGTCTTTTGATTTCATGGCTGCTGGTACCAACAGTGCTGATTGTGGAGTCAAGAAAATTCAAGCTGTTAACAATCTCAATCTCTTCACCGTCTATCATGATGCTGCCAATCAGCCAATCAGCCCAGTGGTGAGAATCTTTGTTTTCTTAATATTGAGCTTAAATCCATATTTAAAGCTGTAGTCCTTGACCTTCTGCAGCAAGTGCTTCAGGTCCTCCTCAGTTTCAGCAAGCAAGGTTGTGTCATCTGCTTAAATCACAACAGACTTTGCATACACATGGGAATTAAGTTAGACTCATTTTAATAATCTGTGAAACTTGAACTTCACACTTAAAAAAAAGACTCTGATAAATCTCAGTGCTCCAATTTTTTTTTAAGCCACATGAGGTTTAATTTCACTGGAAAGGAATATTCCTATACAACAAATATAACCCAGTTAGTATCAAAACCTCCAATTTCAGATTCCGAAAATCATACAACGCCTTGGCTGATGCTATATATTTACTGAATATGATAAATGGAGGCAAAATAATTGACTCCATATCCAACTATTCCTCTAGTACCATATATATATAT
>NW_006399844.1:3865574-3868480 GCF_000299155.1 Elephantulus edwardii | reverse complement strand
GCCTTTGAGTCAATCACCAGTCATAGCGACCCTATGAACAAAAGGCCTGAAGTCCTTCTACAACTATCGACATTTATCAAAGGTCATAGAGTATCTGGAGGCATGTTGTTTAGGAAGTGGATGCCACTCCTGCTTCCAATGTATGTATATAAACTTAATAAATTACTTAAGTTTGCTGGGCCTCAGTCTTCTCATCTGCAACACTGGATTCATTCTGGGCATTAAATGAGTTAATATATGTAACTAGCAAAGAATGTGTTGGTCGCTGCTGTTTAACTGGCCCCTGACTCTGGTGCTGTGGTGACAGAGTGCACAATCCCCTTACCTGCTAGCTGAAAGGTGGGCAGTTAGAAACCAGGAGTTCCCGCTGCTCTGAGGGAGAAAGCTAGAAAGATAGGCAGTCTCGGAACCCTGATGGTTCTGAGAAACTATGAGTTGGAACTGACTTAACAGCTGTGGTTTTTGTGTTTGGTTTTTTTACTCATTGAAAGCATATGCACAACACTGCCGGGTCTTGTTTGATCCTCAGGATTGGCTGAGGACTGCATTGTAATCCATAGCATTTTCACTGGCTGATTTTGGAAAGAAGATCTCCAGGCCTTTTTTCCTAGTCCATTTTAATGACGAAGGCTCCACCTAGGAAACCATTCCAGGATCATAGAAACAAACACACTGGTCACCGGCTGTGTTTGCATGAAGAGTTGCATCAGCCCTGAATAAAACGTGAGGCTTCCAAACATGGAAGAGGAGCTTTCTTTCAATGAAACACCAACTTCTCCTTGCAAAGTATCCTGTCTGGCAAATGCATAATACCAATTGCTAGCTGTCTTAAGTTTTCTCAAGGGCACTTAAGGTAGACAAAACAGTAAGTTAAATAGCAATTTTATAGTCTTTTAATGTGCTACTGGTGGATTCGAACTACCAGAGAAGTATCATCACTGGATTAGAAGTACAACTCCCTGCAGACTATGCCACCATGATCATTGCAGAATATGGGCACTGAAAGAAATCTTGGACAGCCTCATCATTTTACAAATTTGAAGACTCAGGAGACCACTAATTAATGATCAATTTCCCTGTGTTGCTGACAAAGGAGATTAATCAGCACTGACTTTGACAAGCACTGTGGCAACTGGACAATTAAAACAGACATTCGGATGGCGGGGGAAGAAGAACAAACTGGGGAGGAGGGTAGAGATAATGGTGCAGCAATGAAGGAATGAAAACCCAAAATCCCTGTAAATGTTCATTAAATAAAACTAATAAAATTTAAAAAAAAAATTTCCTTGTGTTGGGCAGGTGAAGAGCTCAGGTCTAGACAATAAAAAGGTCTATCCAAGCGGATGCAAAAACGTTCCTGAAGTTTTCAGCGTCAATGATTAAAATAATTTCTTAAATCCTTGAATTAACATTAACTGAGGTAATTAATATTGATAATTGGGGTCAAGTAAGCACTCAAACCTACATTGTGTTAATAATACTTAATAAACTGAATGGATGATGTTCAACTATAAACCTTGCTAGAAATGGGGCCAAAAATACCTGTTTAAAAATTTAAAAAAAAAACAAAACCACGCACACATCAGATCTCGGCTATTTTGAAACACCATTTACTGTAATGCTTTAAGAAACCCGGAAAACAACTTTAAGCCTTTGCTTCTATGTGTCTCTATCATGAATGAAATAATCACATACAGCCTTTGTAACATAAATACATCTTGAAAGACCAGATTGGGGCGTTGAGTTGTGACTACATTTTCAAGGATGTCAGTAACACAAGGGCTTCATCCATAACTCCTTGGGAAAAAAACAACAACAAAAAAAAACACAACCCCAAACTGAAACCATGAACGCCTTGTCAAATTCAGACAGTTTATCTTGGCACTGGCAAGTGTAGCAGTCTCTTCGATGTCTGGAAACGTGTCTAATTACGTTTGGGGAGCAACTAAAAAAAAATAAAAAAAAATAGCTAGTGTCCGGGAACGCACAGCTCAGGGATCCCTCCAGAGCATCCTGAATGACTTGATGGAATCGCGCCAGGAGGAGGAAGGGGAGAAGAAGAAAGAGAAACAAGTGCGAAAGCACGATGAGCCTCTAGCCTCTCTCCGAAAACACCCTTCAGTGTTCGCGGGGCCTTCGGGCTGTCAGGACTCTCCCCGCAGTTTTTCTTTTCCTTTGCTTTTATTTCCATTAGGTCACCCAGCTCGCTAGCGGAGCTCTGGAAGTTGGCCCGCCCACATCACTTACCTGGGACAGGGCAGCTCAGCGCCCCCTTCCATGCCCAATACAGAGAAGCATCCCGGGGGCGCCCCTCCGCGGGAAAGTCCTCGAACTCAGTGCGCCCCCGACTTCGCCAACCCTCCTTAATTCGCCCGCATTCCAGGGACACCCCCAACCGCAAACTCGGCGCGCCCCCTAACAACCCCCAATCCAGCCGCACTCCAGAGCCGCCCGGTCCCGGGAAAGCTCAGTTCCCAGCTCGCCGCGCCCCCTACCCGTCTCCCCAGTGCGGACGCAACCACCTGAGCGCCCCCTCTCGGGAAAGCGCAACCACTGCGCGCCGTCGGTCCGCCCTCACCTGAGCTTGAGGTTGGCCATGAACTCCGGCATGGTGACACTGTCCATCAGCACGAAGTCCGCCTTGCCGAACTCCAGGCTCTCCTGCTCCGCCATGGCGCCGGCGGACGGACTCAGGTGGGTGCGGGCGGACTCAGGTGGGCGCGCTCGGGCTGCGCTGCGCGCCGATCGAAGGGACCGGACCGGGCAAGATGCGGCCTCGCTTGCTCCTCGTCAGGCTCCGAGTGGGGCACACCCGGCAGTTTCCGCTTCACCAGCGGCGGCCGCTGGGCGCTGTGGGGGACGGGACACCGAGACGGAGACGGCGGCGGCTGGTCCCGCCCCCGGCC
>NW_006399844.1:3812145-3865395 GCF_000299155.1 Elephantulus edwardii | reverse complement strand
AGCGGCTGGGCGGCAGCGCCCCCTGGGGACGGGCGCTGGAATCTCGCCGGGGAGGGGCGCCGGGGAACTACGGACGTGAAAGTGGGCGGAGTCGGATCTCTAGCGTAGCTGCCTCTTGCTGGTGTTTGCGGAGGCGCCAAGCAAACAAAAATAGTTCATGGAATTATTCGTGAAGATAGCTTATTAAGATTCTATTACTCTGAATCAAAGTTTGCTCTTACACTTCTGCTCATGTCCTCTTAATCCGTGGATCTAGCACACTCGGAGGGGTATTAATGGCAGTAGCTGACGCGTATGGGGTATGGAAAAGGACTGTTTTAAACGCGGTAATTTATCACGCAGCTAGAAAGTGTGGGGAAGTTAAAGAAAAAAGAAAGTGGTAAAGCTGTTATTTCACCCCATTTGGTTTATGAGTTCTTGCATTTACCCACTTGGCTGATGTTTCGTTATTCCGTTTTCTTTTCTTCTATGCTAAGCATGCCAACAAACATTATTTTATATTGTTGTTTTAAGTTGTTTTTTTTATATATATATTTGAGCTGTATCTCCCCAGGAATATTTGTAGACTTCTTGAATATAGACCCAAAAGGTCTTGATATTTCCCCTTGCTTATGGATATGAATTCACCATTGGCAACCCACCTAAACCAAACTCACTACTATTAAAAGGATTCTAACTCACAGAGACCCTAAAGGACAAGGTAGAACAGTCCCCTAGTATTTCCAGGGCTGTCAGTTGTTAAGGAGGGAACGGTGGTAAAGCCCATAAGGACTTCTAACGCAGAGATTGCATTTCTCTGGCAGTTCGAATCCACTCGCAGCTCAGAGAGAGAAAGCGGAACAATTTCCCACTCATTTTCCAAACTCCAGCAACGAGCTTATGGGTAAACAACGAGTCTGATATCTGTAAGTATGAGAAATCTTTAGGGAAGCTGATTGCTTCCTCTCTCTCCTGCAGCTCCAGCCACCAACTTGCAGATTAGAAGTCAAGCTCTTAACCACTGAGCCAGAGGGGCCTTCCTGCTTGCTTGTAGGGTTGGGAATGAGTGGTCTCCACTCCTTTACAGTTTAACATCTGAAAATTCTATGGGAACATAGAACGTAATGGCTCTCTAAGGTAGGCGCACCTCCACAGTCCCATGTCTCTAGTAGGACAAGGTTCTAGTGCAAAATCTAAGAGATCTAGAGGCCCTGGAAGACCTGGCAGGGATCCAACTCTGTCTGCATTTGAGGTGCAGAAACTAGACTGAAGGGTCCTTCTTCAACTGGCGACAAACCAGCCTGGCAGAGCGAAGGAGGTGGCCCAAGCCCCTCTCCAGGTGGCATCTCTGACAGTAGCATCTCTGTGGATAGGAAGTTCCACAACCCACAGTGTCGGCAGGGCTGGCTTGCAGCCGAGTGTATGACCTCTATTAGCAGCTCTTCTTACTCAGAAAACACCTGAGTCCCAATGTCCTCATCTGTGGGATAAATAAGAACTCTGGACTAGACACTTCCAAGGTAGGACTGTCCTATGCCTTGGTTAGCTGGGGGGGGGGGGGGGGCTACTAAGCAGGAGACTGCATAGAATATGGCTGCATTTCTAGGAAGATTTATAGTGACGCCTTTAGACAAAAGCGGAATCGACTTTCAAAATGGAAAGGGGGTGAAAAATCTGAACTTGTACATTCTCTGGACCAGCCAGGAACCTGGCGACCTGACCTACAGACTAGTGGATGGATAGTGTTCCTTGAGCCCTGGGGTCGGTAGAAATCGGGGCCAAATTCCAGAGCACCAGAAAAAGAGTGCAAATAAAGGAAAAGCTACAGAGATTGTGGAGTGGGTGGGAATTATATTATGATCCATCTGTGATTTTCAAATGGCTAAAGCAAGAGAATTCTTGTTTCAATCAATATTTTACACAGAAGCCCAATATTTAAAAAAATAGATAATATTTTCAAAGGACATTTTATAAATTCATTTTATTAACCCAAGTTAGTATAAAATCAAACACTAAGATGAGCCAGGCTTTTTTTCTTGAACCCCAAATCATCCACTGGGGCTCACTGTGGGGTTTTTTTTTTGTTTTTTTTTAACACTTCTTGCTGATCTTCTCTGTATCGTTCCAATTTTAATATATGTGCTGCCGAAGCGAGCACCTCACTGTGGTTTTAAATAAGCTTCTGGTTTCCAATTTATTTCCTTTTCTTTTCATTATCATCCTTGCTTATTGTTTTCGTTTTCAGGAATTTTTGTTTTCTTTTTATTTACTTATTTACATTTTTTTAAAAAGAAATTTTTGTCGTTTGAGTGTAAGTTTGTGAAACAAATTAATGTTTTCATCCAACCACTCATCCAAATTGTGTTCAAGAACATCATTTTCAGTACCTGTAATCAACTTTTCCAACTTCCCCCTGTAGTTCTGATTTCCATTAACCCTTCCATTACATTCTATATTTCCTCTTTCTTGAGAGATGTTACGCTAATGTCTCCTTTTCAGAAGAAGAATTTGAGTTATGATGCTGGAGAAGAATCTTGAACATACTGTGGACCACCAAGAAAACTAGTAAGTCTTCAAGAGGGAGAAACCAAATTTCTCCTTGGAGGCTAGGATTTTGAAGCTTCGTCTCACATACTTGGAATGTTATGGCAGAAAATGAGAGATTTAAACACTCAGCTAATATTGGAGATTGTTGTTACTGTTATTGTTATGTGCCGTCGAGTCGTTTGCGACTCATAGCGACCCTATGTACAACAGCCCTAAACCGTGCTCTATCCTGTGCCAATCTCATTGCCTCTGACACACCCATCCCGATTACCCCAGTCACTGAATCAATCCACCTCATAGAGGGTCTTCCCCTCCTGTGCTGTCCCTCCACTCTACCCAGCATGATGTCCCTCTCCAAAGACCTGTCTCTCCTTACAACATGTCCAAAGTATGTCAGACGAAGCCCCAGAATCCTTGCCTCCAAGGAGCAGCCTGGTTTAATCCTCTCTACGATGAATCTGTTTGTTTTCTTGGCAGTCCATAGTACATTCAATACTCTTCTCCAGCACCACAGCTCAAAGGCGTCAAATAGGCATGGGTCAAGAACGTCAGCTATTGCCCAAACTGTTCCAATCCAAGGAGGAAGCAAAGATTGGGTTTATATACAGAGACTGGACATGGAGGTTACGCGCGAAGTTCTTTGTGTTTGGCAGTTAAGATTTCATCCCATTCAGGAGCCATTATTGTTTCTGACTTCTCAGGGGTGTCCAGGCTCTGGGCCAGGTACAATATGTAGTCAGGGAGTGGTAACCAAGCTGGGTCAGCATGTACTAGGGAACATAAACCTTAACAACACATATTATTGCCAACATTATTGAAGCGTACATTTCTTAAAATGGCTGTCAGAACAAAATGACTTCTCTGATGCTAACATATAAAATGGCTTCTCTAATGCTTAGCATTTAAGCTGCTACTGCACAGGCACGTGGCCAGGAGGGACTGGTCCTGGGAGAAGAACATCATGCTCAGAAGGGTGGAGAGGAAGATCCTGGATGAGATAGATTGATACAGTAACTGGGGCAATGGGGGTTGATGTGTTGGCATCAGTGAGACTGACTCGGGACACAATTGGCTTCAGAGCTGCTGTACATAGTGTCACTATGGGTCACAGGTGACTCAATGGCACATAACAACAACAAAAACATCGGGTATTACCTTTCCTTCAGCGCATCTTACTACGTGTCTATTATCTCTTCACTAATTTTTATTCTCTCTCTTCTCATCCCTGACAACCACCCAAGAATGATTCTATGTGAAAATATTTCCTTAGCTTTTCCTAAAAGTGGTTTTTCCATAATACTTGTCTGAGACTGACCTACTAGATTTAACTCTATGTCCGTGTTGTACAGTGTTTTCTGAATTCTTTACTGTTTTTCAGTATTACATAGTTTACTTTTATATCCTGTTTTGTTTGCACAGTATAAATAAAGTCTTGGTTCACATGGCTCACCAGTAGTTTAGGAAGCTCTGGTGGTCTAGTCCATAGAGAGTGGCATTGCTAACCCCGAGGGCAAGTATTTCCAGTGATTTTGATCCACCAGTTACTCTGAGGGGGAACGATCCCCTCATAGTTTCCACCCTTGTGATTTACAGTCTCTGAAACCAAAGGAGGGTCTCTACTGACTGGACAGCAGTGAGTCTAAGTGAGAGTAAATTTTATTCTTTGTAAATTTCACATTCAGTCTCCTTGTAAGGCTGATGTGGAGTACCACCTTTGTTAACCAACGACATCCTTAGAAGAAGATCAAACACACACTGAGAAGAAACACTTAGAATAAAGATGGCAAACAAACACTTAGATTTACCGTCAAGTAAAGTAAAGAACAGGTTACTTCATTAGCAATTTCACTAGCTTTGTGGTTAGATTTTATTCTAAACACATCGGAATGTGGATAGTTGTTTCATAGTTCAAAATACAGTGAAAACCAATGGATGCTCAATGAGATGCATTAACATCACAAGTCTCCCAAGGTGAGGTTCAAGGCCCTGAAAAAGACACAACCTCTTTTATCTGCTAAAGATGCATAGCTCAAATCTAGTCATGAGGAAAGCTGGTACAAATCCAAATTAAGCATCATTCTGCTAACAAGTGATCTGAACTCTTCAAAAATGTCAATGGCATGAAAAGCAAAATGAAGGCTGAGGCACCGGTCCAGAATAATAGAGACTAAAGAGACCTTACACATAGGGAGCAGGGTGATCCCGACCTGGAGCTTGAATCAGGGAAAACAAAATTGCTGCAGAGGACATGATTGAGGAGCCTTGTATGTTTTGTTTTTCTGACTTTGGTTCTGTAAGACAATGTCCTTGGTTTTAGGACAAAACCCTGGTAAAATATTTAGCAATAAAAGGAGAATGGTGCCTCAAACTGTTTGACATCATAATGCTAATAATAAAAGTGTGTGCATGAAGAGAGATCTAAATGGATGAAGAATATGTAACAAATGTTACCAATGGGGGAATCTAAGTCAAAAGCAAAACAAAACAAAACACCACCAGACAAACAAAACCACCTATAGTAGCAGCAATCAAGAGATCAAGAGAAGGAGGAGCAATATCTCCTCCCGTGCCAGTAGGATCCGATTCGATGGTGCACAAAACACACACACACATACAAAAAAAAAAAGGACTAAGGTACATCTGATCTAAGCCATGGTGTTTTCAACTGCTTTCTTTGCATCTGAACATTGGACAGTTAATTAGGATAACTTGAGAAGATTGTCTTTGGATTGTGATACTGTCTAATAGTGTAGACTATCCCATGAACTGCCAAAAGAGCAAAAAATGCAACCAGAGTCTCCTTAGAGGTGGTGGTTGTTATTGTTAGGTGCTGACAAGTCGAGTATGACTATTAACAACCCTCTGAACAACAGACTTGAATGCTGTCCTTTTCTGTGCCATCCTCATCATCTCTGATACACTTAAGCCCGTGGCTGCAATCACTGTGTCAACCAAATCTGAGCAATGGGCTCAAATACAGCAATGATTATGAGGGCAGGGCAGTGTTCATTCTGTCACTGTGAGTGGGAACCAGCAAAAGGGCACACGACAGCCATGGAGTTGTTGTTATTAAGTACCCTGGTCCGGAAATGGCTCCAGCAGGTTTCCAGAGGCAGTAAATTGCACAGGAGGAGATTCCAGTTTTTATCCGTTTGGCAGCGCAAATTTCAAAAGCATTTTACTTGTTAAAATGTCAAATAATGCTTAGAGATAAAAGTCAAGTTAGAATTTTGTAGACCTCCTAGAACTGATGAACCAGCACACTCTTTGAAAACTCTGATATGGGCCATCTGTTGGCTCCAGTTGACATTGATGTGCTAAGGGAATATAAACACATTAAACAAACAATTATGAAAACAAAAATAATTTAATGTTGGCAAGAAGCTGAGCTGCAATCCCGAAGGCATGTGGTTCAAGGCCACCAGCTGCTCTGTGGGAAAAGGATGGACAATCTCCTCTCATGCAATTAACTGCCTCTGGAAACCCCCCAGAGTGTCAGCTATGGGTCAGTTCCGACTCTACGGTATACAATAATAAACCTTATTGTCAAATATAGCCATATGTCCCAGGGAGATTAGAGAGTGTTTGAACACTCTACTCTGCCTGGTATTCTCTTCCCCCTTGGCTCACCCTTTATTCCAATGCTCAGCTCTCAGCTCCACTTTCCTTCAAGAAACATTAAGTGATCGTCTAAGTCAGAGTTGGCTGCTTTCGTCCAACCCACTACTTGCTGATAGGTATTGTGGATCTATTTCAACTCATAGTGACCCTATATGACAGAGTGGAATGTACCATATAATTTTTCATCTTTATTTTATCATAAAATCTTTAACAAGTAAGGGTGTCAGTTGAAAGAATGAAGTGGGCCTGATCCAGCTGGGATCTTGTCAATCGCCTCACATGCAAGCAGAAGTTGGAAAATGAACTAGGAAGATCAAAGAAGAATCAATGCTTTTGAATTGTGACATTGGAAAAGGATCCTCAGCATCCCATGGACTGCATAAAGAACAAACGAGTGAGAGGTCGAAGCAGCATCTGTAATGCTCTTGATTATAACTCTGGTATCCTTCAAAACGCTAAATAAATATTGACTTGATAAATGAATAATTGATCTGTGATATTTAAATGAAATTATAAATTCAGTTAAATATTTGACAAGTTGAATTGATAAATTCATAGTTAAATGTTTGATAAATGAATAAATGGCTGAAAAGTGGCCTGTGACGATATGGC
The DNA here is from genome assembly GCF_000299155.1 of Elephantulus edwardii. Lineage (NCBI taxonomy): Eukaryota > Metazoa > Chordata > Mammalia > Macroscelidea > Macroscelididae > Elephantulus > Elephantulus edwardii. The sequence goes on along the minus strand of NW_006399844.1, from coordinate 3,858,636 downwards.
TAATGTAATGTGAGGATGTAAGTGCTCCCTCTTGGTTGTTATGTGCCGTCGAGTCGCTTATGACTCATAGCGACCCTATGTACAACAGCCCTAAACTCTGCTCTGCCCTGTGCCATTCGCACTGTTTCCAGTACACCCATCCTGATTACCCCAGTCACTGAATCAATCCACCTCATAGAGGGCCTTCCCCTCCTGCCCTGTCCCTCCACACTCCCAAGCATGATGTCCTTCTCCAAGAGCTGGTCTCTCCTCACAACATGTCCAATGTATATCAGACGAAGCCCCAGAATCCTTGCCTCCAAGGAGCAGCCTGGTTTAACCCTCTCCAGGATAAGTCTGTTTGTTTTCTTAGCAGTCTATGGTATTCTCAGTACTCTTCTCCAGCACCACAGCTCAAAGGCATCAATTCTCCTTCTATCCTCCTTGGTCATTGTCCAACTCTCTGATGCATAACAAGTGATAGCAAAGACCATGGCCTGTATCAGATGTACCTTAGTCCAGAGAGACACCATTGTTCTTCAGTACTCTGGAGAGGTCCCTAACAACAGACTTCCCCATCGCAATACGTCTTTTAATTTCCTAGCTGCTGGTGCCAAGAGTGTTGACCGTGGAGCCGAGCAAACTAAAGCTGTGAACAATCTCAATCTCTTCACCATCCATCCTCATGCTGCCAATTGGTCCAGTGGTGAGAATCCATATATTAAAATCAATTTTTGTGTAGCATTTACCTTGTTCTCATCTCCTATCTCTGGAAATGAGTCCTCTGGAGCCAGATCTGCCAGATCCGGACAACGACTGTGTCCATATAAAACAAAGTTTGCTCTAAAGTCTGTTCTGTGGTTAACAGCTCCCACAGAGGATCTGCTCTGGGTTATCTGTGAAAATAAAATATTTACTCCTGCTCTACTTTCCCAGCATGCTCTGGGACGGCCTCACCCTGCCTCCCTCTGCCAGGTGCAGGGAAGGCCAGCTCATTGCAACAGACAGAAGTAGGCAGATTAGGAAAAGTGTAGCCACAAAACCCATTTAACAGGTATCATATAGTTTGTTTGATAAGCCCAAATACCTGCAAAGCAGTTGGAAGAATGCACAGTTATATTGCAAAATAAAACTTCATAATATACTCGCAACCACATAGAAATTATCTGGGACTCTGCTTTTAAAATTATCCAAGATACAACTTGTTGTTTGATTTTAATTAAAAATGGTACGTTAAGGATAAGATGTAGTCTTCGTATGTTTTTGAAAGTCTAATTTTTTTAAAAGTTAAAATAGGCCCAAAAGTTTCCTCTCTAGTATTATTATGACTTTTATGTGTCTGAGCACATGCCTTACCTCCTCCCCCAGTCCCTCAATATTCTGTAGACATCTTACTAGATAAAGGAAAGGAAGCCTTTAAAAAATTTCTTAATTGAGATTTAGGTGTAAGTTTAAAGAGCAAATTCTCTCCATTCAATAGCTGATACCCATTGTGTTTTGTGATAATGACAGCAATGTCCACAATGTACTCTTCCCACTTCCTCCTGCATTTCCTGTTTCCATCCCTGGGCAAAGCTGCCGTTTGATCTTGTAAGATTGATAAGGTAGCTATTGTCATTGTGTACTGTCAAGTTGGAACTGACTCATAGCTGACCCTCCAGTGGGTTTGCAGAAGCTGTGAATCTTATAAGTGATTGCTCACCTCTCCTCCTGAGAAGCAGCTGGAGGATCCAAACTGTGTTCCTTTGGGTTGGCAGCCCAACACCTTATCCATTAGGCCACCAGAACTCCTGAGGCTTCTCTATGGTTTGGCTAAAAGTTGATCTCTTAGGGTGGGTTCCATTCCAGGCTTTGAATTAAGGATGATTTGCTGAAAGTGGCAGCTCTGGTTAGCTTAGTGGGAAAGAATTATTCTACCAACCCAGAAGTACATGGTTTGAAACCACCAGCTGCTCCACAGGAGAATGACGGGGAGTTTCCTCCTGTACACTTTAGTGCCTCTGCAAACCCGCTGGAGGGTCAGTCAGCTATGAGTTGGTTCCAACTTCCAACTTGACAGTACACAACAACATGCCAAAAGTAGGATGCATGTTTCCTAAAGTCTTAAACTTTTTTGCAGTTAAAACAGAGACTCAACTGTTCGCTCTCTGGTGTCGTTATGACTCCTTTGCAACTGTGAGTCCATCCTTTCCCTCCTTCTTTTCCTCCACCATCTCATTGATATCTCAGAGGATAAAGGAAAGGACTATACTTTCAGGGGTCTCACCAGTCTCTGTCAGAAAAAGCCTGATCTTTTTCCTGATTTCAGTTCTGTTTCATATTTTTTTCTACCACTTTCCCCAGAAACTTCTATTGGGATTCCAGGAAAGAGTCTTCATAAGGTCATTATTATAAGCCACGTAGAAAGGCCAGAAAGAGACTTAAAAAGGTTGTTTTCTCATTCCTAACCATCAAGGACCAAGCCAGCCAACTGCTGAAGGCTCAGCTCTGGATTTCAAGGAATTCTGTTCCATGTTGGCGAGCTGGGCTCACTCGTGATGCACATGTGATTATGTTGAGTCGGAGGGGCAAGAGGGATTCTCTTGATAAGACAGAACCTTTGACATGATCACACTAAACACAGAGTTGGGAGATGTCTGCTTGTGGAAGGCAAGGAAATACAGAAGAGACAGGACCACTGTGAGCATCTTGGGCAGCAAGTGGGGAGTAATGGAAGCCGCTAGGTCTCAGATTTTAGGGTTTATCTTCCTTCAATGCAAACTTGTGGACTTTCTCTGGACAAAATACTTAACACATGCACCAAATCATTTGCACATGGACTCTCTGAAGGAACCGTCGATGGACCTCAGATTAAGAACTCCTGAGCTAAGGGAAGATCACAGCTTGGGGCCTAATCATTGGGGCATTGAGAGACATTTAAAAGCAAACCCGTCACTATCAGTCTTCTGTGAGTCATCAAACAGGACCTCTTCCAGTCCCCTATGTGGCCAGAGGAGCCACGGCTCTGAAGCCACAAGCAAGATAGGGCTGGGTGATGCCAGGGAGACAGCCTGAAACTGGCCCCAGGATAAATCCTGCCTGTGATAACATAGTTTCTGATTATAAACATGGCCCTGGAATACAGGAGAGGATTACCCAAAAAGCAGGGTAAGCTTGAGTTTACTTCTGCTTGCTTTGCAATGTGTATTCAAATATAGTGGAAACCCATGTGAACTCGTCACTGTAGATTAGGATGTTAGCACTAATATTAGTACAATCAACACATACTTACCTTGCTTACTGTGTACGTTAGCCCTGGAATTGGTATTGTTGTTGTAGTGGTGAACCATTGAGTCAGATTAGCATGTAGCTGACCCTTCAGCAAGTTTTTGGAGGCAGTAAATTGCATGGGAGGAAATTGCTCATATTTCTCCCATGAAGCAGCTGGTGGATTTGAACCTCATGCCTTCAGGTTGGGGATTATAAATTTGAAAAGAGTCTTTGATTCTGAAGGAAGGTGCTATAGGAATGGGACAAAGTAAGATGCCATGTCATACCTAGGAGCAGAATCCTTGAGAGTGGGAAATGTGGAACTGTTCCCTATAGATGTTGTTGTTGTTGTTATCATGTGCCATCAAGTCACCTGCAACTAACAGCGACCCTATGAGTACAACAGCTCTGAAGCTGGCCCTGTCCTGAGCCAGTCTCACTGACTCTGACACACCTACCCTCATTGGCCCAGTTACTGTATCAACCCATCTCATCAGGGGTCTTCCTGTCCTGTGCTATCTCTGCACCGTTCTGATCACGATGTCCTTCTCTAAAGACTGCCTGGTCCCTCCTGGCCATATGCCCAAAATATGTGAGACTGAGCTTCAAAATCCTAGCCTCCAAAGAGAAATTTGGTTTCACCTTCTCCAAGACAGATCTATTTGTTTTCTTGGCAGTCCATGGTATGTTCAATATACTTTTTCAGGACCACAACTCAAAGATGAGTTAAAAAAAAAAAAAAAGAAATCTGAAAGTACCATATGAGAAGGAGCCAATGATAATGAAGGAGGAAGTGGAAGCTGCATTTAAGGCACTGGGTGGGGGAGGGAGGCCCCATGAATTGATGGGATACCAACTATTCTTTTCAATTAACAGATATAGCCTTGGATGCGCTTACCACAGTATATAGCAGGGAATTTGGAGCACAGCTGTCTGACCAACAGATTGAAAAAGATCCATATTTGTTCTCATTCCCAAGAAAGATGATCCAACAGATGTGGAAACTATCAAACAATATCATTAGTATTACATGCTAGCAAAATACTGCTAAAGATCATTCAAAAATGGCCAGGACAGGACATACATAGGAAGTTCATCATGCCAGAAGTTGAAGCAGGATTTACAAGAGGCTGTGGCACCAGGAATATCTTTGCTGATGTCAGATGGATCCTGGCTGAAAATAGAGAATACCAGAGGAATGTCTATTTGTGCTTTATTGACTATGCAAAGGGGTTTGACTATGTGGATCATAACAAGTTGTGGCTGACACTAAGAAGAATGGGAACCCCAGAACACTTAATTGTGCTCATGCAAAATCTATATGTAGACCAGGAGACTGTTGTGTGAATAGAACAGGGAAACACTATATGATTTAAAATTAAGAAAGGAGTGCTTCAGGGTTGTATTACCCCTCCATACCCATTCAATCTGTATACTGAGCAAATTATTTGAGAATCTGGACTCCATGAAGAGGAATATGGCATCAGGATCAGAGGCTCATCAATAACCTGCATTATGCAGATGATAGATGCTTACTGAAAGTGAGGAAGACTTGGAGCACTTGTTGCAGAAGATCAAAGAATGTAGCCTTCAGTATGGATTGCATTTCAATGTCAAAAAAACAAAGATTCTTACCACTGGACTAATAGGCAACATTATGATATATGGAGAAAAGACTGAAACTTGTCAATAACTTCATCTTACTTGGATCCACAATTAACACCCTTGTATCAGCACTCAGGAATTCAGGAGACGTTATTGCATTGATAAAGTCTGCAGTTAGGGACATGTTTAGGTTATTGGGGAGTAATGATGTCATTCTGTGGTGATGGGTTCTGTCTGCAGCTGGAGGCCTCTGTGCAGTGGTTCCACTCTAGAAGTTGGTTTCTTGCGTCTTGATGAGGGTTACATAAGGAAAGTTTTGGGGTTTGTGTTGGTGTGTGTTTGGTTTGTGTTATTGATTTTTCCCTCCACAAGTGGGTGTCAGCTGGCTGGACTTTCACTTGACCATATTAGCCGACAAGGACCCAAGGGTGGAGGGAATCCCTTGGTTTATCATAGTCAACAGCAAATAGGTGTGTCTTTGAAATTATTAATGTTAGCATTAACATTCTTTAAATGGTACAGTAGTTTGTCTATTTGCTGCATTGAATAACTTGAAGTTGCTGTGATGCTGAACAGTATGCTATAGCTGTATAAAATATCATCATGGACAGTGTTTGGTGGAGCTTTCAGATTGATTCAAGTTTAGAAGCATCTTAAACCAGATGCCTCTGGAAACTCTATAAACTCTATAAACATAAAGAAATGATGTACAGAGTTCAGGTCTTTTGTTCATAGGGTTGCTATAAGTCGTATTCAACCTGATAACACTTAACCACTACTAAGTGAGACTAGTGTTGTTATATTTTGGAGGAATATTCTTCTACTTTGTACATCGCTCTTTGCCAATTTGCTGGATTGAGATAATCTGAGTTTCCTGTGATGCTGAACCTTGAGCCATTGGGGTGTGAAATGCCATAATGTTATCCCAATGTGGATAGTGGTCAAGCTCCCAGTTGTAAAACAGGTTTGGAAGTAGGAGTGGCAGCCAATTCCTAAACCACATGCATATTGAAACTCTATAAACTTGGAGAGATGACGATAGTTCTAGGAAGGTATTATGTCTTTTGTTCATAGGGTTGCTATGAGTCATACTTGACTCGATGCCAATAACAACAGTGACGTCAGTTTGAGGACTAAGATGCCTCTGATTCAGGCCATACTCTTTCCAATCATTTGCCAATCATTGCATCTGAGATCTGGACGATGAATAAAGATGACAGAAGAATTGATGCCTTTGAGCTGTGGTGTTGGAAAAGAGCACTGAACATCCCATGGATGGCCAAGAGACCAAACAGATATGTCTTATAGAGGGTGCAGCTAGAGTGCTCTTAGGAGGCAAAGATGATGAGACTGCCTCACGTACTTCAGGCATATTTCTAGGAGGGGCTGTTCCTTGGAGAGAGACATGATGAAGGGTGGAGAGTCAGCAAAGGACAGGAAGTCTCTCAGGCAGGTGGGCTGACACAGTGACTGCTGCAATGGACTCCAGTGTGTCAGGAAGTGTGAGGATGGCACAGGATAGGACAGGGTTCAGATCTATTGTTCATAGGGTTGCTATGGGTCGTACTTGAGAGAACCTAACACCACAAATAGCAAGATGAGAAAGCGCCAAGTGAGCCCATTCTTACTTAGGTTATTTAGTAATTGGACATTGCACATCCCTAAACTTCCTAGGATGGGACCAGGCCCTACTCATCCTGACATCCACATCCTCTCAAACTGTGTCTAGGGCCAAGTGGATACTTTTTAATGCAGAGGAGAATTAGCGAGTTGGTGAGTATGTGTGCATATATACACGTGTTATTACTTTTTAAATAATTAACTTTTTTTCTTTGTAAGACCATATGTTTTTCCAAGCCCCAGAGAGGTATTCACAAATAGTTTCAGAGCTAGAAAATTTGGGAGGAGTATGATAAGAACCCATTTAAGAGAAAACCAAAAGACACAGTCGTAACTAATACGTGATTTGTGTTTTATTGACACGCAAAAACATTTGACTTTTTGCATCAGTGTAAACTGTGGATAGCACTGAAAAGAATGGAAATTCCAGAACTTAATTGTGCTCATGCAAAGCCTGTGTATAGAGAAAAAGCTGTTTTATGAGAACAGGAAGGGAATCTGTATATCTTAAAATCAGGAAAGATATACATCACATTTGTATCTGTTTTCCATATTTACCAATCTGTACGCTGAAGAAATAATTTGAAAAGCTGATATATATGAAGAAAAATGTGGTATCAGGATTGTAAAAAGATTCATTAACCTTTGTTACGAAGATGACACCGTCTTATTTGCAGAAAGTGAAGAAGACTTGATGTACTTATTGAAGAAGATCGAAGACCCCAATATGGATTATATCTTAAATCAAGAAAATGTAAAGAAAAGTCCTCACCACTGAAACAGTAGAAAACATCATGATTGATGGAGAAAAGATTGAAGTTGTCAACAATTTCATTTTACTTGGATTTAGCCTCAGGAAACTCTATCAACTTTGATAAATGTTGATGATTGTAGAGGGGCTTCAAACCTTTTGTTCATAGGGTTGCTATGAGTTGTGCTCAACTCAAAGAAAATGAACAATAACAATAACCATCAACAAATATAATAACAGTTGTTGTTGTTGTTGTTGTTGTTAAGTGCCATCAAATCGCAGGTGACTCATAGCGACCCTATGAAGGAGAGTCCTTGACGGCTGGGTACCTTTCATCCTCTCTCCAGGTTCATAGGGTTTCCGGAGGCAAGCTATTATGGAAGTGGATGCCACTCCTCCTTCCTAACAACAGTAGTCAAGAAATAAAAAGATATGTTGTGTAGGGAAAATCTGCTGTCAGGGACCTTTCAAAATTACTTAAAGGGCAAAAATGTCAATTTTTGTGTGCTTCATCCAAGTCATGGTCTTTTCAGTTACTTGCTATGCATCTGAAAGTTGGACCCTGAATAAGGATGAAGTAGAATTGACTTGTGGTGTTGGGGAAGAGTATGGAATATCCCATGGATTGCTGAAAAACAAATATATCTGTCTTGATGGAAGTGGAATCAGGGTGTTCCTTCGAAGCAAGGATTGTGAGACTTCATCTCATCTCACGTATTCTGGATATATTGTCAGAAGGTACCCGTTCTTGGAAAATGCCATCATACTGGGAAATGTGGAGGGTCAGAGAAAGGAAGATCATCAACCAGATAGAATAACACAGTGTCTGTAACAATGGGCTGAACCATATATCAAAGATTGTGAGGATTGGGGCAGCCTAGGGCCATGGTCAGGTCTATTGTTCATATGATCTCCATGAGTGGTAGTTGACTGGCACCTAACTACAACAATAAAGATGAGACTCTTCATTTTAAAGTGCATGAGTGTCACTAAGGAACCTTATCAGAATATCAGTTCAGATCTTTCAGTCTAGGCAAAGGCCTAGGGGAGCTCTGGTAGTTCAGTCCATAGCGTGTTGCACGGCTAACTGAAAGGCTGTTTCTAATTCACCAGCTACTCCATGGGAGGAAGATGGGCAGTCTCCTCTTACAGCAGTGAGCTCTGGTGGCCTAGTAATAAGGTATTGTGCTGCCACCCCAAAGGCACAGAGTTCAAATCCACCAGGTGTTTTGTGGGAGAAAGATGGACAAGCTCTTCTCATGTGTTTAAACTGCCTCTGAAAACCCATTGGAGGGTCAGCTGTGGGCAGTTCTGGCTCGATGGTACACAAAGAACAACAACAACCTCTCATAGAAAATAACAGCCGTGGGAACCTGATGAAGGGTCTGAACTGACACAAAGACAGAGAGGGAGTGAGGGAGTGAGGGAGTGAGGGAGGGATAAGACCTGAGACTTTGCATCTCTAACATGCTCCCAAGAGATGTGGATGTTGTTGGGTTGCAGACCACATTTTAAGTAGCAAGATCATAAGGAATCTTCTCAAGTGGTCCAACATCTTCCTTCCTTCAGGTGGGAAAACTGAGTCCCAGGAAGAAATATTAACCTTGACTAAGCCATAACAAAGTAGTGGTGGAGCTGAGCCAGAATGCAAGATTTCTATTTTCTGAATAGATTGTACCACTCTTCCTAGAATATGGGTAGTTTCGCTTATCAACATGGACATTGAATTTAGAGATGACCTTTTGTGGGGCAAAGACCAGGCAGGGGAGGAAGATCGGGCAAGGGAGGCAAAGACCAGGAGAGGCTAGAAAGGGCCGGACCTTAGATTGCTCTGTGCCCTGTAGTGATCCCCACATCGAATAGGCCTGAACCACCTTTTCCAGAAGTCTGGGTTGTGCAGCTGTGGTTAAAACATTCAGTGCTAATGCAAAGGCTGGCAGTTTACCTACCAGCTTCTCTGCAAGAGAAAGGTAAAGCAGTCTGTTTCTGTAAAGATTTATGGCTTTGGAGACTCTTTAGGCAGCTACCCTCTGTCCTATGGGGCTGCTGTGAGTTCAAATACTCTCCATGGCAGTGGGTTTCAGTATGACCCCCTTTCACTCTTAGTTCTGAACTAATTGCCTACACTCATTTTGTGCCTCATGTCCCAACCGTCACCTAATCTTCTCATCCTCTAATCTTGTTACTCATTATCCGTATTTATGAGCTTAGTTTGTCCTTTGGATCTGATACTCAGCAAAGATTGCACCAGGTTAAATTGAATTGCCATCAAGGAGGGGGAGCCAATTACGGGAAGATATGCAGTTGGCCTTCTTTTTAGAGCTGCTGTTCAGAGCCTCGGCACTTGTGCTGCTCACTATAAAGTCTGCTTAGTGTGTAAAATCTGTGTCTGACTATGCTCCGCTCTTAGGAATGCCACAGTTGCTTTCCCACAGGGTTCGCCACCCTTTCTAAGTCTCTAACTCTTGCATTCTAAACAGAATCCTCTTTGTCCTCAGGAGGCATTGCAGTACATGGATAACCAAATTTAAGACATCTGTATCAGTACATGGGTAACCAAATTTTAGACATCTGTACCAGGGGTGTAGGATGGGGCTTGGGAATCTGTATTTTTAGAAGCATCCCAGTAACTTAAAATACTGATTTTCAGGTTTTTTAAAAGGTTTCTCTTCCATTGAGAAAAAAAAAAGTGTGGATTTTCCTTAGATAAATATACTTAGTGCAGACACAGGTTTGCATGTAGACCTACTGAAGGAACCTGTCTAGGAACCTCAAGTTAAGAGCCCTTGAGCTCAGGGAGCAATCACAGATCTCAATGGTCTAATCTCAATGACCAAATCATTGGTGGGATCAGAAGGAAGTTAAGCAGTTCAGTTATCACTATCTACCTTTGACAACCTTTGCATAACTATACAGGGCCTTTCCCCAGAACCTAATTCCCTATGTGGCCAGAGGAGCCACAGCTTTTTAAACACAGAGTGTCAGGTGGCACCATGTAATACCACCCGAACTGTCCCCAGAATTATTCCTGCCTGTAATAACATAGTTTCTGACTATTGACATTCCCATAGAATACAACAGTGGATTACCCAATAACTTACTAAGTAATCCAATAAATTGTCCAATAAACTAGGTAAGTATGGGTTTTCCTTGTGCATACTTTCACAGTGAGCAGATTTTACTAGTGTTCGACCTCATCCTATGTGGTAAAATACACATGAAACTTCACCGCAGTTAGAAAGTATGTATGCACAAGGAAACCTGTGCTCACCCCGTCTAGTGTCTAGTGTCAGGGATTGGAAATTTGAAGAGGGGATTTCATTCAGAAGGAAGCTGCTCCAGGGTTGAGTGAGAGCCGGATGCCAGCCATACCTAGAAGCAGCATCTTTGATGAAGTGAAAACAAGTTTAATTGTTCACACCAGATTAATAGCTAAACACATGTGAGCATGTGCTTATTTATTGTGTTATCTGACACTGTGTATCCATAGACTCCCTAGGATATGCCCTAAAGGGTTTCATCTGGTTTTGCATTTTTTTTTGGTTTTGCTTTTTAAATAATATCTTAATGTGTTTTAAGTGAAAGTTTACACAGTAGTTTAGATTCACATTCAGCGATTTGTGCACAAATTACTCAGTGATGCTGGTTATAATGTTTACCATGCATGAACATGCACATATTTCCATTCTAGTTGTTTTATTTCCATTAATCTAGTTTCCTGCCTCCTTGTATTTATTCTATCTTTGTTTAAAGTAATTGTTGGTCATTTGATCTTTAGAGAGTATTTTTTTTAAAAAAAAGAAGTATAGTACTCATGTGTGTTGTTGTTATATGCTGTGAAGTGGCTTGCAACTCATAGAAACCTTATGTACAAGAGTTCTAAACCCTGCTCTATCCTGTGCCAACCTCACTGTTTTTGCCACACCCATTCCCATTACCCCAAACATTGAATTGATCCACCTCATTGAGGGTCTTTCTTTCTTGCACTGTCCCTCCACCCTCTGAAACATGATGCCCTTCTCCAAGGACTGGTCCCTCCTTGCAACATGCCCACAGTATGTCAGACAAAGCTTCATAATCCGTGCCTCCAAGGGGCAGCCCAGCTTCACCCTCTCCAGGACAAACCTGTTCGTTCTCCTAGCAGTCCATGGTATATTCAACTCTCTTCTCCAGCACCACAGCTCAAAGGTATCAATTCTCCTTCTATTCTCCCTAGTCACTGTCCAAATCTCTGATGTATAGCACGCAATTGCAAAGACTTTGGCCCGGATCAGGTGCACCTTAGTCTCCAGCCTGATGTTGTTGCTCTTCAGTACTTTGGAGAGGTCCCTGATAGCTGACTTTCCCAGTGCAATTCATCTTCTAATTTCCTGGCTGCTGGTACCAAGCATGTTGACTGTGGGGCCAAACAAACCAAACTGTTAACTATCTCAATCTCTTCACCATTCCTAATGATGCTGCCATGGGTACTATTTTTATTTTGTGATCCAGTCTATTATTTTTAGCCAGCAGATGGCCTCAGGGGTAGACCCTGTTGAATTCTATTTTGCTATTAATTTAAGCCTTTGTTGAGAATATCAAAGAATCATTTCGGAAGAATTAGATCTACACTGTGGATAAGTTGTTCCTTAACTTCTCCATTAATGAATGAAATACATGTAATGACTGAGCAGAACAGACACGTGAAGCTACAGGAAGGTGAAGCTGTGGTGTTCAGGTATGAAAGGTGATGAGGGGTGTAGGATTAGGTTCACAGCCTCTGAGGCTAGTTCTACCCACTTCTACTCTGTATTCAGTCCAAGGTAAGTCACTGAAGAGATGACCTTTCCTCTTCTGGAAAAGTGAGAGTAATAGTAGTATCTTACTTCATAGGTTTGCTGTGATGATTGAGATAAGGTATGTTAAGCACTGAATTTGAAGGTTAGGATATAGTTTGTTGTTTTTATGTGCTATCAAGTCAATTATGACTCATAGTGACCTTATGAACAATGACTCTGAACTTTGCCCTACCCTGAGCCAACTGAACCATCTCCAACCCACCTGACCCCACTGTCACAGTCACTGTGTGAATACATCTTATTCAGAGTCTTCCCCTCTTGTGCTGACCCTTCACCCTTCCAAGCATGATGTTCTTCTCCAAGGACTGGTCCCTCTGGCCAACATACCCAAAGCATGTGAGATGAAGCTTCAAAATCCTTGCTTTCAAGGAGCACCTTGGTTTCACCCTCTCTAGGATATTTGTTCTCTTGGCAGTCCATAGTATGTTCAATACTCTTCTCCAGCACCACAACTCAAAGGCATAGATTCTTCTTCTGCCACCCTTAGTCATTGTCCAGCTCTCAGATGCATAGCAAGCAATCAGGAAAACCATGGTTGAATCAGGCTCGCTTTTTTTAGATTGACACCATTGCTCTTTTTTTTAAAAAAAATTATTTTATTTTTATTATTTTTTGTGTGTGTACTGTCAAATTGCATCCGACCAGTACAGGGGGAGACTGTCTCTCCTTCCCCAGCAGAACATCCAATGGATTCAAACCATGTGCCTCTGGAATTGCCACCAGGCCACCAGAGCTCGCCGACACCATTGCTCTTAATCACTCTGAAGAGGTCCTTGACAGCAAATTTTCCCAAGGCATAGATGATTTCCTGACTCCTGGTGCCAGGGGTGCTGATTGCCTGTCCAAGCAAGATGGAATCATTAACAACGTCAGTCTTTCTGCCATCTCTCATGATGCTGCCTATTGGCCTGGTGGTGAGGATTTTTGTTTTCTTGATGTTGACATTGGATGCATAGCATCAGTGGTATGGTAGTGAGCATAGCTGCCTTCTAAGCAGTTGACCTGTGTTCGATTGCCAGCCAACGTGGTGAGGGATATAGTTATGACTCAGTAAATGTCAGCTGACAGTACATTATCACTACTGTCCTGACACACCAGCCTCCCTCCCAGGGCTTGTATGCAGCTTATAACCAGGTAGGAGCTGATGGAATGTATGTTCTGGTTCCTCTCTTGACACTTGGTTCCCTGGTGTCTTCTTACCTGCTGCTTCATGTCAGACTGGCCACTTCCCCATAGCTGGACTGATATACTAGTTGCAGGAGTTCACGGCCTCCCTATCGACGATTTCCACAAGTTCATTCTTGGAGGTACAGTGACTTCCTGGCTTTCCTTAGCATGTTTTGTCATCTGCGTTCCTAATGGCTTTTCTATCATCACATACATGCCTGGCTTTCAGGGATACTTTTCTCTCCCAGTGCAGGCATGACTATGTAGAGACTATGCAAATAGCTGCCCTCCCTGCCTCTCAACCCCAAATCTCTAGCTATTTGACCAAGAAATCCCCTTTGGGATACTTTTCCCAGTCCTCACTCCCAGTCCAAAAGAATTGGAATCTTTGTGGCTCTAAGAACCACTGTAATAAAAACACTTGGCATTCGGCATATAAGAACAACTTCTTTTTTTGTTTTGTTTTGTTTTTTTAATTTTTTTTTTTTAAGAACAACTTCTGATCTAAGTGCTATTCTTTCACACAGCGAAGAGCAGATGGAAGCTTGGAATTTTGAGCTCTCCACTTGAAACTCCTTCCAGAGATGCAGCATAAGTGCATATTAAACTGTACTGCTAATAGCTCACAAGGATGCATAGAGTCTTCTTATCCTGCAGGTGCAACCACTGATTTAATTCGGAAAGTGTTCTTTCCAGCACTCCTTCGCAAAACCTCTTCGCAGAGGGCATTCTGCTGTACTCGTCTTCACAGCTCGAAGCAGGAGGGCTGGGGCTGCAGCATGTACTACCTCTGCTTAAGTAGCCTACCATTGCCCAAAATGAAGAGTGCCATTCATATCTCATCCCCAAAAGACAAATGTGGGGGTCAGTGCAGCCTTTGGGAAGAATAGAAGGAAAGGGAAGAAGAAAAAGGAGGTCCTTTTTGTTACATGGGGCAAATTCTGAAGCAAGTGAGTGACTTGGGGATGTCTCTGTGCAAACTGAGGAGAGATGAGAGAGATGTCCTGTAAGGTGCTCTTAGTGTGTTCTTGACTTACGCTTACCTCAGTCTCAGGGGGTGTTTATATATTGTGTACTGAAAGTGTGAAGCTCAAGCAGGTTCTAGGAGCTGGATCTGTCAATGACTTCTATCACCTTCTGAGTGGCTCTCTGTTGGCAGCAACTTGGAACACCTGAGCTCTCACTGTCTTTCTTTTGTATCTGTTGACAGGTAGTGTGTAAACTGATCCCCGACTGTCCCCTCCGTTACACGGGAGAGGGGCATTTGCTTCCTCGTTGGTCCTGCAACTTTGAATAGCTGGATATGCCAGATTTGATAAAATGATGTGTCTGAGTTTAGAATCGCCCTTCTATGCACCGTCATCCCAACTTCTCTTCCTTTCCCCACTTCTTCTCTCTTCCATACCACCTTGCCTGCTCCCATGACAGAGAAATGACATGTAATAAAATCAGGGAAGTGTTAGTTTTCAAGAGAAGCTTTGAAATAATATGCTAGGGGTTGATTTGGAATTTTGCTTCTACATGAAAATGAAGCAAGTTTGAAGATTTCTTTGTGTGATTATATGAAATACATGGAATGTAGGGGAAATAGAATTAAGGAAATATGAGAAGAGAGCGGGGTATGACACAGAGCAGGGGTTCTCAACCATGGCTGGATGGACATTTTGGCATGGATAGTTCTTTGCCATGGTGGAGGGCTTTCCTGTGCATTACAGAATATAGCAGCATCCCTGGTCTCTACCTACTAGATACCAGTGCCCCCTACTTCAGTTGTGATATAAAAAAAAATATCCCTTGGAGGTCAAGTGTCCCCTTCAAATTCAGAAGCGCTGATGGAGCACCTGTAACTGGCTGGAGTGTCCTTCATGAGAGTCCTGAGCATTCTCCTCCAAGGATGAAAGTCCATCCCCAGCCTGTCACTAACCACACAAGCCTGGCAGGCCACTTGGCTTCCTTTCCCTAAGTCCTGGCTCTGCACCCTCAGGTCAGCCTCTTGGGCACTGTCATGATAAAATAAGAGATTGCTTGGCTAGATGTATTTAATGTCTCAGCATCTTTATGGCGCCTTCATTGAATGTCTACGTATCTCTTGGCACTAGCAGTCAGGAAATCAAAAGACGAATTGCACTGGGAAAAATCTGTGGTCAGGGACCTCTCTAGAGTACTGAGAAGCAACGATATCAGTCTAGAGACTAAGATGTGCCTGGCCTTTGCAGACCATGGTCTTTGCAATTACTTGCTATGCATCAGAAAGCTGGACAATGATCAAGGATGACAGAAGAAGAATAGAAGCCTTTGAGTTGTGGTGCTGGAGAAAAGTATTGAACATACCATGGACTGCCAAGAAAACGAACAGATCTGTTTTAGAGAGGTAAAACCAAATTTCCCTTCAAAAGCTAGGATTTTGAAGCTCCATTTCATATACTTTGGGCATGTGGCCAGGAGAGACCAGTCCTTAAAGAGAGTATCATACTGTGAAGGGTGGAGGGGCAGCGCAGGAGAGGAAGACCCTGGATGAGATGGATTGATACAATGACTAGGGTAATGGAGATTGGTGTGCCGGAGTCAGCAAGACTGGCTCAGGACAGCACAGACTTCAGAGCTGCTGTGTATTGGGTCACTCTGGGTCACAGGAGACTAGATGGCACATAACAACAACAAGCATCTTTATAGAACTAGACTGCCACATCTTTCTCCCTCGGAGTACCTGGTAAATTCAAAACTCCAACTTTTCTGTGGTGCTTTAGCCGCTACCCCAGGACAGCTCCTTAACAAACATGTTGTTGTTAAGTGCCGTTGAGTTGTAGACAACTCATAGCGACCCTATGAACGAAAGACCTGAACACTTGTATAACTTTCATTGCTTCTCCAAGTTCATAGGGTTTCTCGAGGCAAGGTATTTTGGAAGTGGATGCCACTCCTGCTTCTGAGCTGGTTTGAATTGGTGTGTTCCACCAAATACTGTCCGCCATGGGGAACCATTATTGCATTTGACACACCAGTGTCACAGTGTTTAGCATCATAGCAACAAGTTACTTCTGTACAGCAAATGGACAGACCAGTGCTATACCACTTAGAAGAATGTTTGGCCAAAAACAATTAAAACCAGGCCTGAGGGCCACAGATTAAAATCACCCACCTTTGGCTTGGTAGACTGTAGGTCTTTGAAAAATCCAAATCCTTTCCATCTACCAAATTACTCTAAAATTGAAAGAAATACTGAAGAGTTTTGAATAGAAGGGAAAGACAAGAACTTTTATCCATGGTGTCTTTATGCTACACAAGTAAGCAAGCATATTTTCTTCCAAATATTTAGTCAGAGCAAAGTGCGGACTTTCAAAGGAATATGGTGAGGAGTTGCGCTGCCAACCCAAAGGCGCGTGGTTCAGATCCACATTCTGCTCTGTGGGAGAAGGATGGGCAATCTCATCCCATACAAAAACCCATTGGAGGGTCAACTATGAGCTGGTTCCAACGTGACAGTACATGGTATGAATAAGCATGACCCAGGTCAACTGGAAACTAAGATATAAACATAGTCTCTATCTTTATAAAGGGATTCACAATCCAGAAATAGAAGAAGGCATTGAGAAAATACTTCCAAATTATTTGAGAAAAGATAAATCTTTAGATCTCACCTCAAGAATTTCTTTTCACAAAAAGGAAATGGAGACCTCACACTTGTGGAAATATAACTTACTTGTTGTTGTATGTACTGTAGAGTTGGAACTGACCCATAGCTGATCCTCCGGTGTGTTTTCAGAGGCAGTTAATCGCACGGGAAGAGATTGCCCATCCTTCTCCTGCAGAGCAGCTGGTGGCCTCTAACCACATGCCATCTGGATTGTATACATAATGTTTAATGGCCGGGGCTTTAAACCAGTTCATTCCAAAGTAACCTCCTGCTGAGAATTTGCATTTCTACTCCTCACACTATAGGGAGCTCTGGTGGCCTTAGTGGCAAGGAACTGTGCTGCAAACCCAAAGGCACCTGGTTCGAGGCCACCGGCTGCTCTGTGGAAGAAGGATGGGCAATAATATAGCTGACTCAGAGTCTCTGAGGTTGAGTCAGAATGAGCAGGTTCAAAGCCCTGGTCCAGGAAGAGCTGGAATTAGGGCACCATTCTTTTCATTCCTTCACCTGCCGTTCTCACTGTGGTGTTGTAGTTATTAGCTGCTATAACCCCCAACTTGTGATCAGCCCATGCACAAGGAACAAAACCTCTCCTGGGGTTGCACTATCCTCGGGGTCTGTTGAGGAACAGATGGCTGGGATCTAGGGTTCGCAGTGGTTGATTTCGGAGGAGATTGTCAGATTTTCTACAAGAACTGTTCTTCACTTGACAGACAGGTGGTGGCTGTTCATGGGTGCATTGGCTGGAAATCAAACTCCGGGTTCCTTCATGCGAGGAGGGAATTCTACCACTGGACCATGGCAAGACCATTAATGACAGCAGGCAACATGTGTTAACTGATCCTCAGAAAACAGAGCAACACAGTCCTGGAGAGAAGAAGGAATCAATGAGGGAGCATGGAATGCAGGCAAGCGGGAGCTGGCACTGGGGTGGAGCCCTAGAGAATGGACAGGATTTGGAAAGTGGAGCTGGGAATGGCCATGCTAGGTAGTCGTGACAGTAAACAGTGACGCAGGCTAGAAAACCAGGAACATATCTGAGGAAGAGCAAGATTTTCAGCATGGCTGGAGATAATGTCTGTTCAAGGAAGTAAGGATGGAAATTAAGAAATGTTAAAGCAAGTTGCTTACTAAATTGCAAAAAGAGTGTGCAACTACATTGTAAATGAAATGACCTTTTGTCATCTTCAACAAATGTTGGGTGTTAACTGCATTTCCATTAGGAAAAACCATGGTGCAAACGTGACCGGAGTCCATCTATGTTATTCAAGGACAAGGGTTATCTTTCAAGAACTGCTTCCTGAACTTCTCTTTCTCATCACCAGTTGTAAATTCTCTTTCCTCCCTCTTTCCAACAGGCTAAAACTCGTTGGTTACTTTGTTTGGATTCACGTGTATGGGAAACTGTGGGTGGTGGGGGATGAAGGGAAACCCTACATTGCCTGCTTTGGGAACCTTCTCTTCTCTGCCTCAGTCTGGTGCTGTTTCACTTCCAAACTCACCCAGCCTTTAGTGGATGCTCCTGGGTCTCCAGTGCCCTGGGCTCGCTGGATGATTGGCAACTGGAATGGATTAGCCTGGGGACAGCTAGACTGTCCTACAACCACAGAAGAGCCATCACCAGCAGAGAGATCCTTGAAGCCATGAAGCGAAGCTCCTCTCAGAGGAGCTTTTGAATAAATGAAGTGGCTCCGAGTGGCCTTGTTGGAATGACTACACTTGTCAAAATGGTGACTCTGTCGGAGGTTTGAGTTGGATGGTGACGTGTCTGGGAAGCACTAGCTGCATCAGGGATTTTGATGCTACAAAATGCCTGCTTTCTGGGCCCTTTGGTTTTCAGCTTTCTATTGTGCAAAATAAAAAAAAAGGAAGAGTTTTGAGTCTTCTCATTCTGTCAATATATTTCCCCACACAGAGCCAAGCTGGAGACATCTGTTCTGGAATAAACTAAGGTCACAGGGGGGATGTAAATCAAAGAGGGACTGACTTGAAAGCAAACAGCGTGGATGAAACTTTCAGTGTACTGAGCAGTAAGGGTTCCTTGGTAGCACAGAGGGATAAGTGATCAGTTGCTAGCTGAAGTGTTGGTGGTTCAACCCTTCTCAAGGCACCTCAGCGATCTGCTCCCAAAAGGTCACAGCCTTGAAAACCTTATGTAGAAGCTCTGTAAACCCAGTACACGTGATGTCACCAGGAATCAGAAGTAACTAATGGAACTAAGAATAAGGAAAGAGTAGCTATGACTGCTCTTGACTTTTAGTTATCTTTAAAATTTTTTACATTTCCTGTCCCACATCCGCAGTCTTTCATCTTTTTCCCCAGTATCGATATTAGGAGGAAGCTCTGTTGGCCTAGTAGTAAGAAACTGTGCTAAAATCCCAAAGGCATACAGTTTTAATCCACCAGCTGCTCGCAGGAGAAGGATGGGGACTCTCCTCCTGTGTGATTTGCTGTCTCTGAAAACCCACTGGAGGGTTAGCTATGGGTTGGTTCCAATTCAACGGCACACAACAACAACATAGATATTATGACACCAGAAGTGTCTAAAGAGATGCTGGATTTCTATGAGATGAAGCCTATCGGTTTTTTTTAAAGGAACTCTTTTGATTTCTGAAAAAACAAAACAAAACAAAAAACCACCCTCTCTTGATTTCTTAAAAAACATGATATAAAAGGATCCTTTTTGAGCTTTGGTTGCCTATAAAGAACTTAGCATAATTGCATGAATGTGGTAAACGTCTCTTAAATGTATAAACTGGTCCCATCTGTAGGAAAGAATTAATACTATACAAAGTTGAAAACAAGAAAAGAAAAATCAATGGGATAGCATGCTTTGGAAATGTGGATATGGAAAAACCTTAGTGGGCAACAAAGATAAGGCGCTGAGTTTGGGGAACTTTTCTGGGTTGAGGGGATGTCCTGAAGCAGGCAGGTGATTGGCTTGTTAGAGAAACTCAGGGGAAGCTGGAGCAGGTGAGTGCCAGTGAGCACGCTGGAGGTGCAGCAGGAAATGAGATAGGAGGACAAGGCCAGGGCCAAGGATTGTAGAGTTGGTTTGTTGGTTTTTATTTTTAAGCACTGCCAAGAAACCACTGAAGAATTTTAACTAGGAAACTGACATCTGGCTTAGATTTTTCTTTTTCAGTTGAAGTGTGACCTGCAATAAAATGTACAAATCTCAATGTTTCACATCTATAAAAAAATCGAAACTAAACTCATTACTGTTGAGTCAAACCTGACTCATAGCAGCTCTATAGAACGGGGTGGAATTGCCTCAGAGAGCTTTCAAGGCTATAAATGTTGACAAAAGTGTACTGTCTCATCTTTCTCCCATGGAGTGGCTGATCTGTGGAAGTCACTGATTTGAACAGCCAAGCACATAAACACTGTGCTACCAGGACTCCTTTGTACATCTTTATGTCCTGATTAGGACGTAGAACATGTCCAAAACTTGAATTTTTTTAAATTATTTTTTAAACTAATAGTATATGTGTGCACAGAGATAGATGTTGTTGTTGTGTACCATCAAGTCAGAACCTACCCATAGCTGACCCTCCAGCAGGTTTTCAGTGGCAGTTAATAGAATTGGAGGAGATTGCCCATCCTTTTCTCATGGAGAAGCTGGTGTATTTGAACCCTGGGCCTTCAGGATTGCAGTGTAGCTTCTTACTATTAGGCCACCAACGCTCCCTTGACACTTAGTTTTGAAGACTGGCATTGCTATGCTGAGACTAGATCAAAGAAATGTAGAAGGTGAGAACATTGGTGAGATATATGTTGTACTGGTTCCCTAGAAAGATGACAGTGGCCTGGGAGAATGTAGGGGTGGCAGTGAAAAGAAGAAAAGGCATGAGATAGGAAATTAGCTTTGTAAATAGAGGCAACATGACTTGTTAATAGATTGGAGATCTGCTGAAAGTAAGGACTTCCAGCTTTTAGACACAAGCAGTGAGAGTAACACGGAGATGGAGACGAAGGAAGGAGGAGAAACATTCTGGGGGAAGGTGTCAACTAAGCATCCCATTCTGAACATGTTCGCTTTTAAACATCCATGAAACAACCAAATGGGGATGTCAAAAAGATCAAAAAGAGCTGGACTAAAGGTACGAGTTTGGGAGTTAGCAACGTAAAGCAAATGAATGGATGGTTTAGGATAAAGAGGGAAAGAGATGATCCAGGACTAGAGTCAAAGAAATTATAGGATTTAGGAAATGCCACAAAGGACATCAAGGAGAGGCTGTCAGAGGAAACAGGAGAAGGTGGAAGAACAGCAAGAGGGCTTCCACTGTGCACTGTCCAGAACAGTGTTAAACAAAGGCATCCATGCCCGTCACATGTGGCAACCCGGACCCCAGGGTGACCTTGAGTGGTCAGCTCAGTGAAGCAGGGCACGTGTTCTAAGTTAGAGCAGACTGAAGAGTGAGTGGGAGGTAGTAAATAGAGATGGCTTTTTGCATGGTGAGGAAGACCAGAGAAGAAATGTAATTATAAAAGAGAACAAAGCTCTGGGCAGGGACTAGTATAAGGAGAGATTTATACTAGAGCTTAATTGTTCTTGGTATTAAAGGAGATTTATAGGATGAGATAGACTAGAGCTTAATAGATTGCCGGCAGGAATTCTCCAGGGTAGAGGGAGATACTACTAATCAAGAAAAAAAGTCTAGAAAAACAAAGGGCCCAGAACTTTGAGAAAATAAGGGGTGGTGCCTGGGTGTCAGAACAGAAGTGAAAGAGGAGAATATGGATGGATAGATAGATAGATAGATAGATAGATAGATAGATAAATAGATAGATAGATATTGATAAGCTTATAGATTTGATAATGTGAAGATAAGGGAGTTAGTACTAATTTCAGTGAAACAAGGGAAGATATGGGCTGTCTGTCGCAAGATATGAAGTTGCTGTGTAAAGAGTGAGAAAGTAATATTTAGACACATGCAGACAAAGGGCTGACTGGAGGTAAGCACTTATCATGATTGAGGACCATGAACCAAAAGCATCACTAATCTTGGAACTGTGTGACTTCGTCCAGTCAGAGTCTGCTCCGGAGTAGGTGTGGTAAACACAGTTTGTGTTCTTCTGAGCAATCTCAGAAGAAGAGAGGGACAAGAGAGCAATTCTCAAATGGACTGTGATGCAGGGCCCCTAGCAAGGATTTGTAGGTGAGGAGCAGTGAGAAGACGTGAGAGCAGAACTAAGTCCAGCTTGGACTTACGCTCCATTTTGATGACTTGGAGCTTGAAGGTCTCTGTCCTTCACATTCTGTTCATTGAATAACTATATGGGTTATCTGACCAGGATGCAGGCGATGACGTCTTGCTGGCTTTGTTCTGCTTACCTGGATAAACAACCATGAGGCGACCCCTGGAGGTGAACCGTGGAATACTGGCTCCCCATCACCCAGGAGCTGTCCTGTAAGTGCACCCTTTAATAAACCTTCCATATATCATTCTTCCCCCCCTTTTATTGAACAATATCTTTAATATTATATGTAATAGTCAATATACATTTTTATAGTATATTCTTCCCATTTAAGTTTTCCCCCTCATTCATTCATTGTTGCACGTTTTCCTCCCTGCTCACCCCTCACTCCAGTTTGCTTTTCTCTTTGAAAAGAAAAAAATTCTTTCATTGTTATACAATTCCCTGCCCTGTCCTCCCCAACTCCACAATCCACTTTACTATGCATTTCTTTTTCTGGAAT
Organism: Elephantulus edwardii; assembly: GCF_000299155.1. Taxonomy (NCBI): domain Eukaryota; kingdom Metazoa; phylum Chordata; class Mammalia; order Macroscelidea; family Macroscelididae; genus Elephantulus; species Elephantulus edwardii. The sequence goes on along the minus strand of NW_006399844.1, from coordinate 3,836,089 downwards.
CTTGTAATGAAAATAATATCTAATCATATATTCCTTTTTTTTTCCAATCTAGTTTTTTCCCCCATATATTCCTTTTAAACAGGTTCTCTCCCTTATCTCTTTCAATGCAGTATACATTATTTATCCCCTCTTTTCTTAGATTCCCCCCAACCCCGATGTCAGTCTCATTTTACAACAGTGGTACTATGCAGTATTTGTTCTTTTGTGACTGAGATATTTCACTCTGCATAATATCCTCCAGGGTCACCCATTTTGAATAATATTGAATGAGTTCCTTGTTTTTCAGTGTAGCATAGTATTCCATTGTGTGACTATACCACAGCTTCTCTATCCATTGTTGATGGGCATATATTATTCTTAATCTGTCTCTGTCCTTTTTAGATCTTTCAGCTCCAAATTAATACAGAAGAGATTATTTTTCTGTATGGTTCCTGAGTTTTTGTTTGTCTTTCAGAAATGTCATGGAACTCATGGAAGGCATGAGATATGTCAGACCTGAAAACTGAGTCTAAAAGAAGGAATGAATGCTGTAGGGAGCTAACTGAAAGGGAGGAGGCTAAGTCTACCCAGCGGCACCTTGCAAGAAATGCCTGGTGATCTAATAAAAGAAAAAAAATCAGCCCTTGAAAACCCTTTGGAGTACAGTGCTGCTCTGACACACATGGGGTCACCTAGTCAGCATCAACACAGGAAATGGTCCTTCAATAGATAAAGGCATGACCTAAAAAAAGGCACTGACACCCAATGACCAATCCTTGAAATGAGCCGCCTTCTTAGATTTTAGGTTGGCCAAATACGCTAAAACAACCTATGTGAAATAATCAGTCCATGTTGTGCTCCACGTGGGGCACTCCAGCACCACCCTCTAGGACGTTGTCTCTCTCGGGATTCTGTACCCCTGGCCCTGCCCTGGGAACCCTGCAAGGATGGATTTGCTGCTCATCAGGTGACTACAAGTGGACTGTCAACCACTGAAGAGAATTTGATGGGGCTCTTAGTCTTGGAGCTCTGGTGATAAGTACTAACATATGTCAGATTTCTATCTAAAGGGGCAGTGGTTGGAACCCACCAGCTGTTCCTCTGGATGAAGACGAACTATCTTCTCCATAAAGATTTATAGCCTTGGAAACCCAACGGAGGGTGAGTAGGAGTCAGATTCAACTCAATGGCAGTGGGGTTTTCAGTTAGTGCTGTAGGCCTCAAGGAGGGCTTCTCCTGCTGGATTCTTGATGGGCTGACATCCGCTGCATCCTGGGAAGGTCCCTGGAGTCCCCACAGCCCTGCCAGAGCTTAGACAAATACTCGGTAGTGACACAAGTCTGCCAGCCCTCAGTTGTCTGGCCTGACTTGACATTGTTCCACCATCTCAACTGACACCCTTCCTGATTTTGAGGGGGTGCTGGTGTCTTGACTCTGCCAGCTTCTCCTAGCCCACGTACTGAAATCTAAGTCTGAGGGGAAACCTACCTTCCTCTCTAATCCCTGTCACTTATTATATTCATTTCCCAGGGCTACCAGAACAAATCACTAGGAACTTGGTGTTATAACAGCAAATTTATTTCCTCACAGTTCTGAGGACTGTTGTTGTTGAGTACCACAGAGTTGGGATCGACCCACAGCTGACTCTCCAGCTGGTTTTCAGAGGCAGTGAATTGCATGGGAGGAGATTGCCTATCTTTCTCTTGCAGAGTGGCTGGGGGATTGGAACCAAGTACCTTTGAGTTGGCAGCACAATTCCTTACCACTGGTAAGGAATTCAAATTCTGGAGGCCAGAAAGACAAAAATCAAAGTGTCAAACAGGTCTATGGCCTCTCTGAAGGTTCAGAGGGGAGAATGCAGCCCGCGTGATTCTCTCAACTTCTGCTGCTGTTGGCAATTTTTTACTGTCTCTGTTTTGTAGGCTCACCACTTTGATTCTTGCCTCCATTGTTATGTTCTTCCTACATGTTTCTGAGCCTTTCCTCTCTTCTTAGAAGGACACCAGTTATTTGCTTTACACCTCACCCTATAACAATATGACTTCGTCACACCTAACTAAAAATCTGCAAAGACCATATTTCCAAATAAAAAAAAGTCATAGTTCTGTCTGAGAAGGACATGAGTTTTAGAGGACAGTATTCAACTCAGTTGCTATGAGTTGTATTCAACTCAGTTGCTATGAGTTGTAGTCAACTCAGTGGCACCTAGCAACAACATTCGACTCAGTACACCTATCATGGGTTTGACTCCCCCAGTGGGTGGTGGTTGTTGTCATAACTGGAGTTGAATATGACTCATCGCAACCCTATGAACCGCAGATCTGAACTCTGTCCTAGCCTGTGCCGTCCTCACAATTTCTCATATATTTGAGCTCATTGCTGTGTCAATACACCTGGTTGAGCGTCTTCTCTTTCTCCATCCCTCCCGCTTTCCAAGCATAATGTCACTCTCCAAAGAATAGCCTCTGCTAGAAATATGCCCAAAGTATGTGAGACAGAACGTTATCATCTTTGCCTCCAAGGAGCACTCTGGTTGTACCTTCTCCAAGACATATTTGTTCTTTTGGCAGTTCATGAGATATGCAGTACTCTTCTCCAACACTACGATTCAAATGCATCAATTCCGCTTTTTCATCTTTATTCATTGTCTAGCTTGCAGCAGCATAGCAAGTGATTGAAAATACCCTGGCTTGAAACAGGCACACCTGAGTCCTCAAACTGGCACCATTGCTTCTCAGTAATTTGCTAAGTTCTCTGACTTTAGATTTTCTCTGTCTCCTGATCTCCTCATCACTGATACCAAGTGTATTGATTGTGGATCCAAACAAGATGATCACGTTGACAATTTCATTCTCTTCTCCATCTATTATGATGTTACCTTTCAGTCCAGTGGTGAGAGTGGGTTAGGCTTGTTCTACCCACAGGAGATACAAAGAGGACCAAGTTAGGACACTTTGACAGCCCCTTTTCTTTGCAACCATCTAAGGTACTGTTACTTAAAGAGAGCTGCTCTTTATTGTCTGCTTTAAATGGTTTTTACTCCAAACACAAGAGCGTGAAATGAGGATTGTTTCACTGAGAAATGAATCACACAATGAAGCAGGTGAGAGAGATGGTTCCCAAGGTGGTCAGGAAGTAGAGGAAGACTGAATCTGTCTCACTCACTGCTAACCCATTTTCCAATCTCTTATTTTACATTTCTGGTTTGAACTTGATTTTGAATTTACTCAAAACTTACTTTAACTCAAAACTCATTGCTGTAGAGTCAGAACCAATTCACAGCTGATCCTCCACTAGATTTCTGAGACTACAAATTGAATGAGAGGAGATTGTCCATCTTTCTTCCATGGAGCTGCTGGTGGATTTGAACCATTAGAGAAGAATGTGTAATGCGGAATCTGTAGATAATCACTTGGCCTTGCTAAGACTCAGTTTTCACATCTGTAACATGGTGATATTGTTGCCTATTGACGTTGTCATCCTTGTTATGTACCATTGAGTTGAATGAAACTCATAGCAGCCCTGTGTACCTAAGCTCTGAACCATGCCCTGTCCTAAGCCATCCTCATTGTTTCTGACTCACTACCTACCCATTATCTCAGTTACTATGTCAATCCATCTTATCTGGGGTCTTTCTCTCTGGTGTTGTTCCTCCACCCTTCCAAACATGATGTCTTTCTTCAAGGACTAGTCTCTACTGGCAACATATCCAAAGTATGTGAGACAGAGCTTCAAAATCCTAGCCTCTTAAGTGCAACTTGACTTCAGCTTCTCTAGGACAGACCTGTTTGTTCTTTTGGCATTTCATGCTATGTTCAGTACTCTTCTCCAGCACTACAAGTCATAAACATCAATTTTTCTTCTTTCATCCTTATTCATTGTCCAGCTTTCTGATGTATAGCAAACAATTGCAAAGACCATGGCCTGGATCACGTGTACCTCAGTCTCTAGACTGACATCGTTGCTCTTTAGCACTCTGGAGACATCTCTGACAGCACATTTCCCCAATACAGTTTGTCTTTCGATTACCTGACTGCTGGTGCCAAGGGTGTTGCTTGTGGAACCAAGTAAGCAGAAATTGTTAATAATCTCAATCTCTTCTCCATCTTTCTTGTTGCTGCCAATTGGCCTAGTGGTGAGAGTCTTCATTTTCTTGATGTTGAGCTTCAGTCCATTTTTGAGACTACATTCCTTGACTTTCTGCTGCAGCAAATGTTTCACATCATCCTCCGTTTCTGTAATCAAAGTTGTATCATCTGCATAGCACAGGTTGTTGATGAATCTTCTTCCAATCCTGATGCCACATTCCTCTTCATAGAGTCCGGCTTCCTGGACAATCTGTTCTGCATATAGATTAAAAAGGTATGGAGAAACGATACATCCCCAATGCCCCCCTTTTTTGCTTTTGAACCATGCAGTGTTTCCTTGCTCTGTTCGGATAACTACTTCCAGGCTCAAGTATAGCTTTTGCATGAACACAATGAGGTGCTCTGGGATTCTCATTCTTCTCAAGGTTAGCCACAATTTGTTGTGATCTACACAGTCAAATGCCTTTGTATAGGCAATGAGACACAGATAGACATTCTTCTGGTATTCTCTGAGTTCAGACAAGATCTGTGTGATATTGGGAATGACATCTCTAAACCATAGCCTTTTCTGAACCCAGCCTGCACATTTGACAGTTCTCTGCTGATGTACTGTTTCAGTCATTTTTGTATAATCTTTAGCAGAATTTTGCTTGTGTGTGACCTTACTGATGTTGTTCAATAATTTCCACACTGTGAGAATCACCTTTTTTTTTTTTTGGAATGGGACTAAATATAGATTTCTTCTAGTCAATTGGTAAAAACAAAATGCTTCTTACCCTGACATGGAGTTTTGGTTTAGGACAATATTCTTAGATGCTTATGCCAGGGCAGATTCCATAAATTCAAGGAGAAAAGACAAAACCAAAATCTAGTGGTGGTGTGTCAGAGATAGTAAAGTTGGCACAGGATAGAGCAGGTTTCAGGGCTGTTGTACATAGGGTTGCAATGAGTGGCAAAGGACTCGACGGCACATAACAACAACAATGATGATGAAATTATTTTGTTGTTAAATGCTATCGAGTCAACTATGATCAATAGTGACTCTATGAACAACAGAGCTGCACCATCCTCACCATATGCTTGAGCCCATTGTTACAGTCACCGTGTCAATCCATCTTGTCGAGGGTCTTTCTCTGGCCCTCCACCTTTCCAAGCATGGAGTTTTCTAGTCACCAGGGATGATCCAAGGTGAGGCTGAAGCTGATGTCCTTTCCAAGGTGCAGAGAGCACACCATCACCAAAAGTACACAGAGGGCGCTTGGGGTCAGACAGACTTCACTTTGGATTCTAGCTGTGCTGTTTACTCGCTGAAGTATGTGGGGCAAGTTACTTAACCTCCCAGATTCTCTGTGTCCTCTTCTTAGAAGAAGAGATTGTTCCCACCTCCCTGAGCTGTTGAGACAATGAAGTAGGTGCCATCTGCCGAGCACCTGGAACAGAATGGACACTCAGTGAATGGAATCTTGAAAACTCATGAATTATATTTGGGTCAGGTACTGTGCCAGGTGTTAGGTGTCTATATAGCACAGCTTTACAGACAGATAATTCTAAGTTCAATCTCAGTTTTATTACTAGCTAGCTATAGAGATGAAATCGGGGGGGAGAGGGAGAGAATAATACTGACTTTAGGAAATGACTGTAATAACTATGCACTAAAGTTAAAGTGCTTGGCTGCCTAGTCCCTGGCACATAAAGAGTCTCCAGAATGGTATGATTACGATGAAGGCAATCATGCTTAAACATCATGAGGAGGAGATGCGGAGGGGACCTGGCTTAAGCTGGAGACCCAAATGACTGTTCTTTATTGAAGCATTAAATCCATCCTTAAACCAACTTCATCTTTAAATAAACTGTGGAATGTTACACATTTAGCCATGACTCTGTCCATACTCAAAGCAAGAGGATTTCACTTGGGTATAAAGAGGAACGTGAGAGAATACTGGGGGCCAAGTGAGAGCAAGACTCTGCAGTTTGGGGTTTTTTTTAAAAAAAATTTGATTGTGGTTTGGATGAAAGTTTGTGGCCTATCTTTAAGAGCTATTTAAGAAAAGTGTTTTTTAAGATTTCAAGTTTTTGTCAAGAGTATTGTTCCTGCCCTTCCCCACGTTGCCCAGGTGCCCTAAGGTCTATTGGAGAGATACCTGTTTGGGGGCGCTGTATGCCCTGTCTGACAGCCTTGACCTGGAGGAGATGCCAAGTTGACCTGTATCCCTAAGGGGAATCCTGTCCCCGTTTTCTAGCTCCTGCCTTAGTCCTCCCCTCCTCCTGGTCCAGCCCTCATGCTCCCAGCCAGCTGTGTGTGCTTACTGGCTTTTGCTTCCGCCTGGAGGGAGGACTTTCACCAAAATCTTGGTTCCCACCCAGTAGCTGGGGGAGACCTGACCTATCTGTACACAAGTCACTTCCTGGCTGGCCTCTCTCCTTGGAAAGCTGTATACTCTCCTGTAAAAGGACCCGAAACACTAAAACATGTAAGGACTTGGGAGTACAATCATTCATTGAAATTGTGACTTTTTAATTAAATTGTCCTTCTGACTCAGCCGCCTTGGCAGTGGGTTTTCCTTGTCTTCCGAGAGCTGAGGCTTTCTCTTTTTTGAAGGTTTCCACCCTCATAACCCACTTCCCCCCACCCTCCATCCCTCTTCCTCATGGTGGCCACACCCTGGCAGGCCCCACATGCCGCGTGTGGGTCTAGACTTCTCTGTATTCTCACTGTAGAATAACAATGGTAGTAACAAATCTTTGGTTTCCGCCTTTCACAAGTGCTTACTGAAAACATACTAAGTGCTATGCACTGTTCTAAGTAAACCAAGGGTCAACAGAGAACAGAACAGTAAAGGCCCTGCCCTCGTGGAGCTTCCACAGAAAGGGAAGAAACAAATATATAGTGTAATGCCAGGCAGTAATAGTGCCATTAAAACCAAGCCAGCTAATGGTGTTCTAATATGTGTTATTATATATATAAAATAACATGTAAAATATATGTTACAATATATATTATTCTAAATAATAAAGTAGAATTGTGCTCCATAGGGTTTTCGATAGAGAAAGAAGGACAGTGTGTGAATTTTTTGGCCATCAATGCAAACAAGGTTTTTCTTCCGACACACCTCTGATGGCCTTTGAGCCACCAACCTTTTATTTGACAAATAAACAGAAAATAAATCTGAGCAAGAGGAGCACCTCTGAGGTTATCAGGGAAGACTTCTCTCTGGCGGTGATTCTGAAACAGAGATCTGAGCAAAGTGAGGGCATGAGCCCGAGGAATCACAAGGTTAGGATTCAGGCAGAGCCCGTGCAGATGAACTTGGCATATTTGAGGAACACCAAGAAGGCTCCTCTTTCTCCTCTCCTGGGTGATATTAGGAGCTCTGTTGATGTAGTATGTTATAAATTGCACTGCTGAGCTGAAGGACTGTTACCTCATTATCACATTTAATCCTCAAGACAATGATATGCCATAACTAAAAAACCCACAACACCCAACACACTGCCATCAAGGTGGAACCAACTCCCTAGTGGGTTTTCGAGGCTGTGAATGGCAAGTGAGGAGATTGCTCATCTTTCTCCCAGGGAACCACTGCTGCATTTGAACTGCCAGAGAGGTGCCACGTTTCAGTTAGCAGAGCAGCTCCTGACCTTCTAGGCCACGACTATAGGTTTTACCACCGTCCCAATCTAGAGATGAGGACCAGAGGTAAGTGAGGTGTCTAGGATCACACCGCTAGGAAGTAGAGGAGGCCGACTTCAAATCCTAGTTCCTCTGACTCAGCCTTTTAGTCTTTCCCCCCCACCCCCAGCCTTTTATTCTTAACAACCTGCCTGCTACAGGGTTCAGGGTGCCATTCAGTTGCACTTCTGATAGTCCAGGGTAGGTCAGGAAGGCTTAGCAAGGCCTAGAGCAATACAAGAAGCTTTGCTTCTGGGACCTGGAGGGATTCTGTTGGTGGCCCTTCCTAGAAGGTAGGGGCTGCTGCTCAAGATATGAACTGGGAGTGGGAGGAAGATAGGTGAGCAAGGCCCTTTTCCATCTCTGCCTTCTGAATTGCTTTCAGAGAGTGGGCATCCTTGGTGCTTGCTATTCAAATCAGCCAAGCAGCACTGTCCCCACCTGTTTATTGATGTTGTTAATTGTCACTGAGTTGCTTCTGACCTGTGGAGAACTCTGATTCATTACTAGTACACAATGACAAAATGCAGCAAGTTTGACACTGCAAAAACAAAACAAAAACAAACCCCAAAACAAAATCACACCAAAAAACTCACAAACAGCACACCTCGGAGCTACGCATGACATCTTTGTGACAGGCAGGAGAAGGCAACAAGCTCATGTCAAGAGGGAATTGGCAGAGAAGTGTACTACCTAGGACAGATGAGGCCAATGCATTTCTGAGGATGGATGTGTGTGTGGAGATGGGATAGAGTGGCTATTTTTGTTGTAGCCCTGGCCATGACAACCCGCCAGGGATCCATTTACCCAGGTGACTAGAAGAGTGATCGGTTTCCTGCTGGTAGTGGCACATACTTTCCTAGGAAAGCCACAACAAATTACCGCAAACTCGGTGTCTTGAAAGAAGTTTATTCTCTCATAGTCCTGGAGACTACGTGGTGCCTTGTAGATGGAGAGACGTCTTTTCCACTTGGGTTGTAAACTCTTTTCAAAGGTTAAAGCTTTCTTTCACATTCCTCCGCAGACTCATAGAATCCCAGGCCTAAATTGAGTGGTTTGGTGTCTTACCCCAATGCCACCAGATGTTTAAACACCAAGATCAACAGCATTCTGTTCTTTTCAGAGAATGTTCAACAGACGGAGATAATGGCTGTCCCCAGTCACCCTTCTGTTTGTGACCTCCTGCAGCCCTGTTTCCTTCCACAAAACATAATTCTCAGCAACTCCAACATGAAAGCACTTCAGAAGGTAATAGAGGCACCCCTCAGCCCTCTCGGCTCTCAGTGCCAAGGGTGGGAAATCCTAGCTGCCCACAGGCCAGCCCCTAAAGAGGGTGAGCTGGGCATGTGTGTGAACAGTGGGATCAGATCGCGGTGGACCTTTTACTGGGGACAGCAGCCACCCATCCTCCACTGACTGTGGAATGTGGGCTGAGTTTTGAGAGATCGTATGAATTTTCCAGAGAAGCTGGAAATTGAGAATTTCAAGTGGAATTCCTGACTTTTAAAAACGATGGCAACGAATTTCATTTTTCAAAAACCGGTGCGCCAAACAAAACACCACTGTGGGCTGGATGTGGCCGATGGACTATCAATTTGCAAGCCTTGCGCTCAGCTGCCTGGGACCTGGGCTGCATTCCTTAGTGTTTGCCGAAGGTGAATTAGCCAGTAAACCAGGGAAGCACAGGCTTCCTTCTGCTTGCTTACAAATCTGTGAAGAACTTCATGTGGGTTTTAGGACAAGTACCCTGTAGAGACTTTGTAGGAAGGCACTGTGGAGGCTGGGAGAAAGAAGAATATGGTGGGAAAAATATAAGATATTCACTATAGTCGTTGTTGTTGTTGTGTACCGTTGAGTGGGAACGGACCCCTACCTGGCCCTCCAGTAGGTTTTCAGAGGCAGTAAATTGCATAAGAGGAGACTGCCCATTCTTCTCCCACAGAACAGCTCGTGGATTTGAACTGTGTGCCTTATAGGTTAGTTTTGTTTGCCATCAAGTTGGAACTAACTCCTAGCTGACCCTCCAGTGGGTTATCAGAGACAGTAAACTGCACAGGAGGAGACTGCCCATCCTCTCACTGAGCGGCTGATGGATTTGAACCACGTGTCTTTAAAGGTTCTTAAGTAAATATAATACAGCCCATGATTACCATCTTTGTTGGATAACCTGACTTACTGGTAGTACTTGCTGCTAGTACTGTTCCCACTTCTTACTCTCACTGCTATGGAGTAGAGTTAGTTCCAATTCATAGACACCCATCATTGAGGGTTAAAGGAGGAAACTGCTCATCTTTCTCCTGTGCAGGTTTGAAGCACCTGGAACACGTGGCTGTTTGGTTAGCAGTGCAGCTCATTACTAAGCTCACCAGAGCTCCCAGTTCTGCCCTTGGAGGTGACCAACGGAGACGCCTACTCTGGTCTCTGTGCTTTGTTCAGCCTCCCTGTGACTGTGCCTCTCCGCATAAAGATAGAGAGTCATTACCACTTACAACCGATGCCCTTGCTTGAGTACCCTCAACGCTAAGAATTCCTCCCCGGACAGCCCTACCTTCCAGGGCCTAGGATTCCCTGGGTGATCCAAATTGTTCACATGCTCGCTGAAAAGCTGAAGGGTCAAGTTCACCCACTGGTGCCTTAATAGAAAGACCTGAGATCTAATTCTGAAAAAGTCAGCCAGTGAAACCCCTCTGGGGCACAGATGGGGATCATAATGTGTTAGAATCAACTGGTCTAGGAAGGGCCTCTGTGGCCCTCCATCCCCAAGGCAGAATATACAGTTGGCGTGGTCATCTTTGGAGAAAAAAAAAAAAAGTGTGGCGAAGATTGTTTGCAGGGCAGGGCTCTCGTAAATGTATAGGATGGATAAGTTGCATGGCTGCAGGCCAGGGTCCTGCAACTGCATTGTTAGGGTGCTCTCCGTGGTGAGTCAGGTGCAGGTAGATAATAAGAGCTATCACGGATTCCTTGATTAGCCTGGATCAGCTGTTTGAAACATACTGCACGTTTCAAGTCAGTGAACCCCCATGCCAATATAGGGTGCTTACTAGTGTTAACCCCATCTTACAGACAAAGCACCATGGCATAGCGAAGTGAAATTGCCCACAGATAGTGAGAAGCAGAGCTAGGACTTGAACCAGCCTGCACCAGAGCAGATTCACCCGGTGACCCTGTGGAAACTATATCTGCCTGTCTCTCCTCGCGCCCCCAGTGGATGGCCGCCCCCAGGGGCAGGGACCCTCCACCTCCCTCCAGACACTGCAGGCCCCGGGCTAGCCTCCACCGGGACGAGGAGGGCTGGTCGGCTCTCTCGGTGACTGCCTCCCAGGTGCCCAGGCTTCGCCTGGCCCCAACCCCCGGCCCGTGTGGAGCAGCCGTCGGAGGGCCTGGCGGTGACGGCGGCGCCTGGCAGCGGGGGATTTGGATGCGGCGGCCGCGGCGCCCCCTCCCTCCCGCCCGCGCGCGCGCTGGGCTGAGCCGGGAATTTATCTCTGCGAGTCCAGCTCCCTTCCCGGCATGCCCTGCTCGCAGGGAGCCGCCTGGAGTCCCGCGCCCGGACTTTGCCGTCCGGGGGGGGGGGGGGGGCCTGCCACGGAAGCACCACCTGAGATGCGTCCTGGAGCCGCCGCCTAAGGTGGGTGACCTCGCCGGGACCGGCAGGGCTCCGTGCACGCTGGGCCTGCAGGAGAGAGGCTCCGGGCGAGCCTTGGGGCGCCCCGCAACTTTGGAGAGGGGCGCGCCCCACGGGTGGGGAGCGTCGTGAGGGCTCCGGCGCCAGTTCGGTCCTCTTCCTTGGGGGAAGGGAGACCCAGCCGCCGCTTTGTTCGGTGGTGGCTCCTCGGGGGCGCAAAGCGCAGTCTGGTGCCTGCAAGTCTGGGAAAGTAAGTTGGAGCAGCGCATCCTGCACCCGCCCGGGAACGATCGGAGTGTCAGGGCGCGCTGCGAGCTAGGGCTCCTTTCCCCCAAGCCTCGGGAGGCTCAATCCTGGGGTTTGGAGATGCGGTTGGGGGTGGCAGGGCAGGGAAGAGGGGAAGGGTCGTGGGTCTATTTTATCGCTGTAGATTTAGAATAATACAGGGGAAGAAAGTAAAGGAGAGAGAGGCCGACGCAAATTTATACCTGGATGGAGGAGGGGACAGTGAAACTCAGCAGGAACCGAAAAGAAGGCATAAAGGAAAAGAAAAACGGAAAACACGCAGAAAAAGGCAGTGAAAACTCAGAAAAAGCACTTGCACTCTGAGAAAGGCGCGTGCGCACACACCACACAGAAACAAAGCGGGTGGTCTTGGATGCCAGGCTTGGGAGAGGAGAAAAGAGGGAGGGGAGGCGCACTGGGGGGTGGGAGGGAGAGGCACGCCAAGGGAAAGCGGAAAGAGGAGTCTAGAGGGAGACCCAGAGAGAAGCGGAGATAGAGACAGAAAAAATCGAGAAGTGCAACAGCGGAGGGATGACACGGAGGAGGAGATGGGTAGAGTGGACTAAAGGAAGTGGACAAGGAGGGACACGGAACATATCAAGGAACATACATCTAGAGAAACTGGCAGAGTTGAAAAATTTGTGACCTGTACGCCCACTCACACACACATTCACGCTCAGAGAGAGAATGACAGAAGAGACAGCCGCCGACTTGCCCTGGTGGGAAGTGTACCCCACGCTCTGCTCCCTAGTCTTGTCCACTCGGCAAACTCCTAGTGGTCTTTGAAAACCCAACTCAAGCATCACCTGGTTTGTGAAGGCACCTTTCCCCCACAGTGCGGTGCAGACATGGTTGCCGTGTTTTCTGTGTACATCTGTGTGCAATAACAGGCTTGTCTTGGTGCCTGGATCACATGGAGTCTCCCTCCTCTATCAGCTTAAAGTTGGAGCCTATGTCTTACTTATTTCCAGTCTCCCAAACAAGATCAGTATTTGAAACAAAGCGGATGATCAATAATATATGGAGCATTTGGATGCTCTGAGACATGGAACACAGAATTAAGTGCAAATGGAGGAGATCAAGGGGTCACGGAGAGCCTTTTTGCAAGTGGGGAAATGAAAGCTTTGTGGGGAGAAGGTCTACTATGAAACAACAAGGTGAATACCTGCGATTTTAAAATAGACATGAAAGAACTCAGCCGGTAAAAACAGGTAACAGACAATAGACAGAGACATTATTTGGAATTTTCCAACATGGAAACTGACAAGCAAAACCCTTTTCGGAGTTATTAGGCTCTCTCTCTCTTTTTTTTCCTTAGAAAGGAAAAGGAAGACAAGTATCTGTCTAAATTTAAATGAATGGGCTTTGGGGTTGAAATTCAGCTCAGTTGCCTCCTAACTTGGACCAGTTTGTTTTCTTAACTGTGAAATGGGGATTGTGAGGTTAGAAGAGTTGGCATAGACAAAGCAGATCTTCAATAAATGCACCCCCTTGCCTTTTCCCAGTGTGCATTCTTCCTTTCATATGCATGGGTTTAGAGGGGAAAACTTAAGTTCCCTTTTGTCTCAGGTTTGAAAGATCATCCTGATCTAAACCTAAAAGAAGACAAGGCAGATTTGAGACATGACTTGTAAATTGTACCTTGGCCCTATTAGGCCCTCAGGTGTTTGCCGGTGACTTGAGGGTCCTTGTCTTCTCCTCACCTCCCACCCCTTTTGCCTCTTCCACAGGTAAAACCATTGTTTGTTTCTTCTCTGGTTTCCTTGCCAGGTCTTCTCCACCGTTGTGTTCTCTCAAGCCTGAGTGCACCCTGGAGATGTGACTCGGGCTGAGCCCCCTCCAAAGAAGCATGGAGACGGTAGTGATCGTTGCCATCGGTGTGCTGGCCACCATCTTTCTAGCCTCATTCGCAGCCTTGGTAGTGGTTTGCAGGCAGCGCTACTGCCGACCCCGAGACTTGCTGCAGCGCTATGACACCAAGTGAGTGGTTCCGGGGAGAGATCAGAGCTGACAAGGTGAAAAAAAAAACACCACAAAAACCACCAGAAACATTTTAGTGCTGGGTCTCTCAGGCTGAATTTTTTTGTCTGTACCATGGCACTTGCCAGCTGCCCTTCCTGATCAAGACCTTAGAGCTTACGGATGCCCCTGAATAAAGCCACTACAGTGAAAATAGGAGGATAACTGAGTAAGAATAGAGAACTCTGGTGGCCTAGAGGTAAGAAGCTGTGCTGCAATCCTGAAGGCACGTGATTCGAATTCACCAGCTGCTTTGCGGAAGAAGGACAGGCATTTTCCTCTCATTCTGTTAACTACTTCTGAAAATCCATTATGGGTTGGTTCTAGCTCAACAGTACACAACAACTGAATAAGTTATGTATAAATATTCAAAAGGTAAAGGAGAGAAAGGGAACAGAAAAAGGGGAAGGGAGAAAATTCCCTGGGACAGCACAGGTTAGTGGGTGTATGTGTGAAATAAAGGGAAAAGCTCAATGGGGGCTTGAAAAGATGGGGTGATAAAAGGCATAAACAATGATAATTATATAAAATATAATGCATATGAATGATTGTATAAAATGCAAAGTGCATGTACAAGACACAGTGTATATGAGTGAGTATATACAAATCAACAGAAAATTAATTTTAAAAACTACTCCTTAAACCTCCCAGCGTCCTGAGCCATGGAGCCAATGAGAAAGTGACAGAACACGTTCACCTGGGTTGAAGGCTCGGCCATTCATCTAAGACTGGCCAGCTCACTTAGCAGTTGGACAAGCCAAATCTCTTTTCAGCCAAACCCACGGGTACTGAAATCAGATGCCTGAGTTCCAGCCTCACAGCCAAGCAACAATTGGCCCAGTGAAATCCTATCAGAGGGACTGTATCTTACTTTGTACAGACAATTTTGTCATGATACATTTGACATGAGATATATTTTATAAACAAGAGCCTGTTTTCTGTTGAAAAGCAACACAAACCCTCTGCCTTTGAGTCACTTGTGACTCTTAATAATCCTATGTTGAGTTTTTGAGGCTGTAAATCTTTATGGGAAGATACCGCTAATCTTTTTCCCCATCGAGCAGCTGATGGGTTCAGATCACTGAGTTTTCAGTTAACATCTACCATGTAACTCTTTATGCAGTGGCTAAGTGCTTGATTGCCTAAAGAATTAGTGATTGGGACCTGTCAGCAGTTCTGCGGGAGAAGGATGTGGCCATCTGCTTCTGTAAAGACTTCAGCCTTGGAAATCCTATGGGGCAGTTTCACTCTGGTTTGTAGGGTCGCTATGAGTTGAAATCAACTTGAGAGTGACAGACCCAAGAAAGCTCTTCTTTCCAGGAGCTTATTTTAAAGAATGTAGATATAAAAATATGATTATTTTTATTTTTCCAACATTGCCAGTGAAACTAGGGGGAGCAGGGACTCTTGTGGTGGATCAGGGGATTCTTAGAAGTGATTCTGTAAGACCAAGGAGAGCACAGTGGCAACTATGGGTAATATCCATCCCAACCACCCTTTAACATGTAGATTTTTCACCACAATAAGAAAAAGGTAAACAACTCAATCACAAAATCAGTACAGGATATGAACAGACACTTCACCAAAGAAGACATTCAGATGGCAAGCAAACACATGAAGAAATGTTCAAAATCCCTAGCTCTAAGAGAGATGCAAATTAAAATAATTATGAGCTGTCATCTCACTCCAGTAACAATAGCAAAGGTCAAGAAAGTAGCAAACAACAAATGCTGGCGAGGTTGTGGAGAAATTAGAAACCTTATTCACTGTTGCTGGGAGTGTAAAATGGTGCAACCACTATTGTAGGCGGTATGGCACTTTCTCAAAAAGTTGGAAATAGAAATACCGTTTGACCCTGCAATTGCACTACTGGGAATATACCCTAAAGAAACAAGAACTGCCATCCAAACAGATATATGCACACCCATGTCTATTGCTGCATTGTTCACAATAGCAAAGAGATGGAAACAACCAAAATGCCCATCAACAAACGAATGGATAGAGAAACTGATATATCCACACAGTGGAATACGATGCAGCACTGAAAAACAAGGAGCTAATGAAATATACAAAATGGATGACCATGGAGGACATTATCTGGATGAAATATCTCAGTCACAAAAGGACAAATATTGCATAATGCCACTGTTATAAAACAGGACTGACATGGGAGTTGGGGGGAACTAAGAAAAGACAGTAAAAATAATGTATACTGCATTAAAACAAATGAGGGAAAGAACTGTTTAAAAGAAATATATGATCAGGTATTATTTGCATGAGAATAGTCCAGAAGAAGAGCTTCATAGCAAAGTGGACTTGGGGAAGGAAGGGGAGAGGAAATTGTGCAACAATGAAAGAATTTTTTTTTTCAATGAAAAAAATTTTTTTTTCCAAAGAGAAAAGCAAACTGGGGCGTGGATAGGGAGGAAAATGTGCAACAGTGAATGAATGGAAATCCAAGTTCTCTGTAAACTATTGTTAAAATCACAAAAAAAATAATGTGAAAAGACCCCCCACATAAGTAGTAAAAAAAAAAAAAAGGTAGATTTGAAGGTAAAATAAGTTAACAAGAGGATGTCATTTTGTCCTAAAAGAGAAGCCTTGTTTACACAGCTTCGTCATTATTATGCTAGTGCCTCTTCTTTTCTTTCTCCAAGGGATTTATCTCCTATGTCTTTTTTGTGTGTGAGGGAGGAGTTACTCCTGGGCCGCCCCCTTGACTCACTGTCTAATCATGGCCTTGCCTGTCACTTCAGCCCCTACTAGGCTTTGGTTTGGATTTAAGGCAAGTGCTTCTGCTCTTATTGATCTTTTTTTTTTCTATAATTATATTTTATTAATTTTCATAAACATTTACAGAGATTTTGGGCTTCCACTCATTCATTGTTGCACTATTCTCTCTACCCTCCTCCCAGTTTATTCTTGTCCAAATGCCACAGTGCTTGTCAAAGCCAGTTCTGATTAATCTTCTTTGTCAGTGTATCCTTTGCCATTCCCTATCACTCCTCCCTGAGAGAGACTTCACCCTGAGTCATAAGGAAAAGGGGACGGCGTATTCTCTTAGCTACTTCCTGCTGAAAAGGGACGCTGTGGGTTTCAGGGTGAAGATCTTCTCTCACTACTCTAAAGGGCCCCTTTGGCAGTAGGAAACACATAGACTATTATGGAGATTGATTTTGGAATTCAGATGCACTCTTATTGATTGTGCTTGGCTGTACATGTACATATCCTTCAAGATGTATCATGGGGGTGTTGCAACCTAGAAGACATAAATTTGACTAACAAGTTATGAGTACATGAGTCCAAAAATTATGGAAAAGTAAAAGAAAAGATTCTTTCATTGTTTTACAAACCCTCCCCCAGGTCCCCTCCACCATGCAGCCCTCGCTCTAGTCTCCTGTGATGACAGAAATACCCAGTTACATCTCTCTTTTAGACGGTTCTCTCCCTCCTCTGTTTCAGTGCAGTATACATTATTGAACCCATCTTACTCAGTCTCTCCCCAACCCCAAGGACAGTCCCATTCTACAACAGTGGCATCATGTAATATTTGTCCTTTTGTGACTGGGATATTTCACTCAGCATAATGTTCTCCAGAGTCAACCATTTTGAATAATATTGCATGAGTTCCTTGTTTTTTAATGCAGCATAGTATTCCATTGTGCGAATATACCACAGCTTCTCTAGCCATTCGTTTGTTGATGGGCGCTCTTATTGATCTTGTTCCTTTTATCCTCTTACAGTTTGTAGGCATCGGTGAAGGATGTGGATCAGCAGCATTACCGTGAAATCAATTAACTGGTCCCTTTCCTTTCAGGCCTATTGTGGACCTCATTGGTGCCATGGAAACCCAGTCTGAACCCTCTGAGTTGGAACTGGATGATGTTGTTATCACCAACCCTCACATTGAGGCCATTCTGGAGAATGAAGATTGGATTGAAGATGCCTCGTAAGGCCATGGGGATTGTTGACTTTCTTGTGGGTTGCCTTTTAGATCTCTAGGGATAGCATGTGGGGATTTCTGAATTCTCTTCTCTGGCTCCTAGCATACTCAGCTGGCATCCAAGAGCTTTGTGTTCTACTCTGCTCATATCCTGGCCCTGAAACTGGGGATTTCTAAGTGTGGAATGGTAGTGTTTGCCCACGTCTCCATTTTGGAGATCTGAACACTGAAATCATACATGTGTGACAGATTGTTGATATACTTGGATTATCCTTGGGATGTCTAAGGATAAAATTGAGCCTCCGAGAATGAATGCTTTGCCTTTAGAATCTCAGAGATCTTTGGATTCAAGCAGGAACCCCTTCGGCTTGAGTGTTGCACGCCACATCATTTCCTTAGGTGTTCATGGGGACCACTATGTAGAGAGCAC
Organism: Elephantulus edwardii; assembly: GCF_000299155.1. Lineage (NCBI taxonomy): Eukaryota > Metazoa > Chordata > Mammalia > Macroscelidea > Macroscelididae > Elephantulus > Elephantulus edwardii. The sequence goes on along the minus strand of NW_006399844.1, from coordinate 3,818,047 downwards.
TGTGCCCAGGCAGCACAGCTAGGAAAATGCTGGAAGAGACAATGTCTAGATTTGCCTGGGGTGGAAAAGTCGAGTTGAATTTTGTGAGAGATAACACCATGTAGGTGCCTTGAACTTGAAAGACGAGAAGTGGTTTACAGGCTGACCATAAAGAGGACACACCAAGTAGAGGCAACAGTTTGTCCGAAGCAAGGTTTTATGAAGAGCCTGGTGGAAGAGTAGACTGTGGTGAGGGGCAGGAAGCGGAGGGGGGACGATGCTTCTCTGTTTAGTTCCTGGACCTGTTTGTTTTAGCAGTGAGTCTTTACTGGGCTCAGGTGGTGTCAAGCTGTGTCCACTAAACAGAACTAGATGAGGAACAGTGGTGGTGACTGGAGGAAGGTGGGCTTCTCAGGCAACCATTGACAGACTCTTCTTGTCTCCTCAGGGGTCTCCTGTCCCACTGCATTGCCATCTTGAAGGTAATCCTTTCTCATTTTCTGATGTGAAAGCGAGTGTCAACAGAGAGTCCATGTATACATCCTTGGATTTGAAAGAGACCTTATGCAGAGAACCAGCCTCACAAGGGTCCGCTTAGCATACCTGGGGCTTGGAGTTTCTACTGTCTGCTTCCGCTTCCTCCTGAATACCGTCTTATCGCTTCATGATTCTCAGGCTATTAGAAGAGGCTTTTCTTTCATACGATTCTAACAGCCTAGATAGTTACTGATCCACAGAGTAAACTGTGTGTGCCCAAGACCATGTAGGTACTAAGAAAATAACGGTTTCCTACCTTCTCCCAGGGCACTTGATTTCCTTAATAGAGACCTCAGGCCTTTACAGCAAGTTCTGTATTTAGACTTTTCCAAGTGTGAGAAGTCTTTGTGAAAGGAGATAGCCAAAAGGGACAATCCATGTTAAAAAAAATCCAAACTATGTTGCCTTTAACTTGGAGGCAGAGTCCTCCATCCCCTCAAATCCTATACTTGAACTCTTAGAAAAGTTATACTCAATTTGTATTTTAGGTAATTAAAACAATTTTGGCTTTGTACTTGCCTGGTACATCTAATAGGATGGTTGTTGTTATTGTGTACTGTCAAGTTGGAACCAACCTATAGCTGACCCTCCAGCTTGTTTTCAGAGGCAGTTAATTGCACAGGAGGAGATGACCCATCCTTCTCCGGCAGACAGGGAGTGGCTGGTGTGGTGGATACTTGGTCAGTTGCACATGTTGTCAGCATTTGTCCTTGAAGAACTGAGGAAGCCCCACTTTTGTGTTTCTGTCTGATAATTTCTGTCAAGATTTCACCAAAGGCAACTATCTTTTCTTCAGTGTCCTTGATCCCTTTTATTCCTTGGCTACCTGTCTTTGAGAGACAAAGAAATACTTGGATGGGAACTGCTGTCTTATTATTTATTTCCCAGATGTTCTTTGCATATGTAGATCTGGTTGTAGATACAGATGAGGGACTCTGGGGCTTGACTGCTTACTTAAAGGTGGGTGGTGTGAACTCACCAGCTGCTCCATGGAAGAGAGAGGTTACAGCCCTCCATACCCCATGAGGAAGTTCTGCTCCGTCCTGTAGGATCACTAAGAGTTGACATTGACTCTGACAATGGGGTCAATTTTCTTTTTTTTTGCTTTTAGATCTTAGTTGTTATGATGTACCTGTAGCTGGGCCTCTAGTGGGTTTTTAGAGGCAATAAATCGCACAAGAGGGGTTCTCCCATTTTTCTCCTACGGAGCACTGGTAGATTCAAATGGTGTATCTTTGCATTGGCAGCACAATTCCCTACCACTGACCCCCAGAGCTCCCTCTTTCAGTATAAACAGGTATGATGACTGCCACTATCATGCCGTATTGCATCTCTCTTCTCAGCCAAGGTGTGTTCTGGAACTGTTTTTGCCTCTTGCCGTTCCCTATCAGGGACCTCTGTGGCCTGGTGATAAGAAGTCACACTGCTAATCCCAAGGCCCTGTGGTTTGAATCCACCAGCTGCTCCGTGGGAGAATGATGGGCACTGCCCTTCTGTGCAATTGACAACTTCTGAAACCCCCGTGAAGGGTCAGCTAGGAGTGGGTTCCAACTCCACAGCGCCTAGCAAGTTGATTCCTATTCATGGTGAGCCCCTTTGCAAGGGGACTCCATAGGACTTTTTAAGACTGGCCATTTTGAAGCAGATTACCGGGCCTGTCTTTTAAAATGCCTCTGGGTGGGTTTGAACTTCCACACTTTTTGGCCAGTTACTGAGTGCTTAACCATTTGTGTCACTTAGGAACTGCTTATCATACAGAAAAATAAATGACATCTCTTTTAATGCCCAGAAGGTGTCTTATTGGATTGAAATCAGAGATCCATTCTGAGAACCTCAGATCAAAGGAGCATTTAATCTCCTCTTGGGATCTCCAGGTCCCTGTGCTTGGCCCCCTGCCCTGTGGTGGGGGTTTGAGGGAGGGGACTAGGCTTATGTCTAAGTGGGGTTTAGGGCTTTTTTCTGCCCACCTTTCTCCAGCTGTAGGTATAAAGCAGGGAAATGTCTACGAAAGAGACAATCATATTCAGATTCTGACATAAGGGAAGGGATGAGAGAGGGGGCAGACTTTGGGGTGGCCAGTGCTGTTAGCTGGTGATGAGAAAGGCCGTATGTCATAGTCTTGTCCTTTTCCTAAGGTCCTTTTCTCATCGTCATGACAAACAACATGTTGATATATTAACCTAGGAAATTGTTGAAGTAAGTGCCACTTTCGGACAATGTGCTTAGAGGAACAATTGCCCTTTGTGCAGCTGTGTTTCCAAAGGTGCCACGCTGGAGATATTTATTCTGCCAGCGGGTTGGACCATGAGGTAAAGGAAGAGAAAGAGAAAGTAGATTTTCTCTCTCTGAGCAGAAGGTGAAATCAGAGCACATGATTTTTCTTAGACAGATTATTTCAGCTTCAGTTTCTCTCAGCCAAAACCTTGCCCTGGAGTGGAGGTTTCTACCCCTCCCTTTTCACCCATGTTCTCGGCATTTGCTTCTTCCCACCCTCATTTCTTCTAATCGCTGTGTACTTTTTCTTTTCAATTCTGCCATTAGGTTAGGAAGCTGGTTGTGTGATGTGACCCATGGTGGACACTGTGTTTAATCTTGTGGGGGTGTTTGGAGCCCTGGGGGGAGCTAGGTCACACCTCATCACCTCTTTCCTTTTGTCCACATTAGATTTGTCACACACTGACAGAAAAACTTGTTGCCATGACAATGGGCTCTGGAACCAAGATGAAGACTTCAGCCAGTGTCAGCGACATTGTTGTGGTCGCCAAGCGGATCAGCCCTAGGTCAGTGGTCTGGGCCCTTGACCCGCCACTCTTCTGGTGAAGAGAAGCGGGTGGGCGCTCAGGTGGTTGGCAGATGCAGGTTCCTTTAAGAAACCGTGTGCAGACAATGTCATTATTTATATCACAGACATTCACCAAGCATCTAGCATTGTGACACCTTCAAGCTAAGATGGCCTCTTACACCCAAATATAACCACCTCCACCATGCCCCATCCTGTTAGGGTTTTAGGTGGTTCCAGCCTGGTGACTCGTCCTGCCTCAGCTGATAGACACTTTCTGAGGTGGCCCCACCCACATTTAGTGCCTTACCCAGCTGAGGAGGTCTGCCCTTCCCTTTTCCACTTCTTTGACCCAGAATCTGCACTAAAACAAACAAGCACAGCCGGCTAATGTAGGCACCCTGTCTCCTAGAGCTCTCTTGGCCAAACCCTCTGTCACTAACCCCATATCTTTGTTAGAGACTAGTATGGGGTCTGCTTCTTGTGATGCTTCTATTGGCCCATTTGTGACCTGGCCAGCAGTTTATAGAAGTAGATGGTAAGTTAAGGCACGCACCATCCAGATCTATTGCCATTGAGTCAGATCGAGCTCATAACCACGTTCTAGGACAGCGTAGAACTTCTCTATTGGATCTTAAAGGCTGTGATCTTTATGGAAGTAAGACTGCTCCCTCACCCTTGTGGAGTTGGGTAGTGGGTTCAAACTGCCAGCCCTTGAGTTCCCAGCTAAGTGTTCAATCGTGGCATCACCAGAGCTTCTTACACAGTTCAGTCCTCCCAAATTCCTGGCAGTCTGCAAAATCCTGTGTGGGAGGCAACCAGCAGGATTGCAGTCAACAGCAACACCTCCTCATTTGGACCTCCTTTGTGCTGTGAAGTCAAATAAAGACCTTCTTCTGCGAGAGGATTGTGTTAAGACTGTGCTGCCACCTGGTGGCCGGTATGTGACTCGCCTGAGCCGGGGAGTTCGCCAAGTCCAGGATGTTTTTCTTCCACAGCCACCTGGGCTCGAGCTGGGCGTGGTACCTCTGTTCCTGGTGGATGTGGTGGCACCTGTTTGAGCTCCAGGGCCTTTTACTTTCCTTGTGACCATCCCCTTAAGTAAATCATGAAGTGAACCAGTTAATTCCCTGCCTGAAATAAAGTGACCAAATAAAAATGAGCCACTTCCTGTGAAGTCCTCTGAAGTGTTGGAATAGGAGAGAAGTGGTGCCTTGAACTCTGCCCCAGGAGGAGTTCAGGGAGTTGAGAGAGTAGGAGGAACATAATCTAGGGGTGGGACGCAGCCCCGGAAGGTTCTTGGCCTTCTCTGGGGTTGTTTCCGTGTGGGTGAGGCTACATGGCTAGTATCAGACTCGGTCTCTCCTTGGCCGTGACACCCCCACCTTTTACCCCCCCAGGCTAAGCTGCAGGCAAGCATGAGCCATTCATCAGCCATATATTAAGTTTAGTGATTCTGCAGTCACATGGCTCCTAAACCCTTCACCGTGCTTTTTTGTTACTTCTAAGCAACTCTACAGGAGCTCTGCTGGCGACGTGACTGAAGCATGTAGGTGACTAAACAAAAGGTCGTTGGTTTGAATCCACCACTCACTTCAAGGGAGAGATGAAACAGTGGGCTGCCTCCAAGACTGAGTGCCTCAGAAAGCCTGTGGAGGGGGTGTGTCCTTCAGGGTTGCTGTGAGCCTGAATTGACTCAAAGGCAGTGGGTTTGGCAGTGGGGTAAGAGCCACCTCAGGGAGCCAGACAGATAGATGCTGTGATGCCCTGTTATTAGGCAGCACTTTCAAGAGTGGACAAGGGAGAAAGAAGATAGAGATTTCTGAGGAGAGGTGAAATCTTGGGAGAGCGAGACTAACAGTGGCTCTTGGGTGAAGTGATGATTTTGCTCAGAGGGTGGGCCTGGCCTGATAACTCACTGGCCCACTCTCAAACAAGAACCTCAAACTAATTCCAGAATGTTCCATGGCATAATTCAGTCAGGGTTCCTTCATTTGTCATTGTGCCCTCATATTCTTTCTCCTTCTGGGCATTGTTTACCACCACTGTTTTCCCTGCTCCATTCCTTAGCATGTGGAGGGCTGATCACTTTCAAGGAGAGTGGCCTCGGCCCCAGGGCACCAGAGACAAGGACCAGCTCAGACAGACACCCCAGTGACTGTGTCTGCGTTTGCTCATCAGCCCCTCCACCTGAGACAAGAACATCGGGCGGCAGCTTTTGTCAAGTGCTTTCAGAAATTGAATTCTGCGTCTTTATTTTTCCTCCTTGACCATCAAGTGTCTCGGGAGCAAGACTTAAAGCAACACTTTGAACCACAAATCCAAAATAATAGTTCCTCTTTGAATGCGATTGAAGTTTAACCATAAATCCAATGTATCTGTTTTAACCAAAATGAAACTTAGAGAGTTTGTTTTTGTTTTTTTTTTAAATTTTATTATTTTTGTGTGTGTGTACCATCAAATCAGATCTGACTGGTACAGGAGGAGATTGCCCCTCCTTCCCCGGCAGAGCATCTGGTGGATTCGAACCCTGCGCCTCTGGGATTGTAGTTGCAGCTCCCTGCCACTAGGCCACCAGAGCTCCCCTGAGAGTTTTTAAAAAAATAA
>NW_006399844.1:3793251-3812045 GCF_000299155.1 Elephantulus edwardii | reverse complement strand
GTGCCTGTAAAATTAAAAAAAAATACTGAAAGATTATTCGCAAAATGAAGTCCTCCTTGGGCCCACCCACTCACACAGCTCCAGAGGGTAATCATGACTGAACTGAGTAATATTCGTCATAATTTTTCCTTTTCACTTCAAGTCCTTTTATTTGCTTGTTTACTTACATATAAAAGGGATTGATCAAGCTTTCCATATTGTTTTGGCAGTTTGGTCCGTCTCGAACATCTTTCCATATGTGTGAACTTCGGTTTTTTAAAATGTTGGAACAAAAACAAAACCTAGAGAAGAGGAAATTCTCCCAGCTGAGCCTGCAGTCTTTCAGCAGTCGCTGTTTGAGGATACAGGCATATTCTTAAAAAGAGAATTGCTAAATTAGGCTTGAATATCAAAGGGGAAACAGTTCGAATCTAGCAAGTACCAAGGAAGGTGAAAAGGAGGTGTCTTGGTTTCTAAGCGCTGTCCCTGAAATGCCACGCATAAGTGGCTTTGGGGAATAGAAACTTAATTTCTCATCACTTCTAAGACGAGATGTCCAAGTGCAGGACCCTGGCTGTGGGGGCAGCCTCTCACTGTCGGCATTTGGGTAGGGAGAATATTTGTTTTCTTCTGCTCTTGTTCTTGACATTCTCCACCTGCATCTGTGATTTCCTCATTTCTGTTTGTTCCCTTCAGCTTCTCATTAGCTCTTTTTAGAGCTCAAAAATGATCAGGTTTAAGACACGCCCTACATGGATATTAACATAACGAAGGAAAGCCCTATTTCCCAATGAGATTTCATTCACAAAGAGTTACATGAGGTGCCTTCAAGGCCACTCTGACTTGTAGCCACTCTCTAAAACAGATGGAAACTTGCCTAATTAGGGGTTAGGGTTCAGCACGTGTTTTGAGGGAGACACAGTTTAATCCTTATCAAATTGAATCATTGAAATCTTCTTGCCTCCCTCAGAGTGGATGATGTTGTGAAATCTATGTACCCTCCGCTGGACCCGAAACTCCTGGACGCAAGGTGAGGGGAGGATGCTCATTTCCCATGCTGGACGGTCATGCTTTAGGGACTCTGAGCTCGATTGATTGGGGGTTTTAGGAGAAGACTGTTTTGGGCTATGTCCAAACACTAAGGAATGCTTTCAGATTTGTGGCTTTGCCCCTAATGCCTTGGGAACCGTTTATATCAATATAGTCTAAGCCCCGCTGAGCTAGCCATCCAGTGAGCTGAGACTGCCTGCCTGCGTGATAAAGGACAGTCCTCTTCCAGAAACCTTAAGAAGAAAGAGCTGGTCTTTGATTTTGAATTCTTATGAATAAACACTGGACCCTGCCACGTCCTAACAGTGCCATGCCATCTCTTCTGTATGTCCCTTATTGCTTCCTCCTGCTGTGTGGAGCCCAGATGCGGACCTGCCTCAGCTCTGAGTGCCGCCCCAGAGAGCAGGGAAAAGGCAGGCAGCAGACAGAACACTGACAGGGAAGGGACAGGTCAGCCAAACTGCCTACCCCTGCAGCCAGCCTCCTCCAGCGAGTCAGTCATTGCTGTCCAGTCGGAACTGACTCGTAGCTGTCCCTCCAGTGGGTTTCGGAAGCTGTAAATTGCACAGGAGGAGAGTGCCCACTTCCTCAGAGCTCCTGGTGGATTTGAATCACCAGAGAGGTGAGGTCTTTGGGCTTCACAGTGCAGCTCTTTATAGACTAGGCCACCGGAGCACCATTATCCTTCTCCAAGTCCCCTCCACCCTAAGATGTTAGTTACGTTAAGAGAATTGTTATACTCCTGTATCCGATAGAATCTCCTTTTGCAAAACCAGGTTCTTTTTTGTTTCTCTGATTTATGCCACCCTTTTGCAGACATGTGGTATGATGATTGCCAGATGGGAGGGATTATGGTGCTTCAATTTTGGTGTCTCTTTCCCACTGCTTCTGCTGCCCAGCTTTGTCTAGGGCTTAATGATCTGTCATACATTCCCAAATGCACCTTGAACACGTACCATGTAAAAGACATGATAGTGACTCTTTTAATACTAATAACTCTTCTTCAATGTGCTTTTCAGTTAATTTTTTTTTCAGAGTAGGATAAAACAGTCCTGGGACTTACTGATTCATAATCAATAAAAGAGAATTGATTTGAGATCAAATAGAGATGCTCATAGTAGGAATATATCTATCCTGTGGTGGTCTTTGAGCTGTGGTGCTGGACAACAAACAGGGTTATCCTTGAGAGGGTGAAAGCAGGCTGCTCCTTGGAGGCAAGGATTCTGAAGCTCCGTCTGACATACTTGGGGCACGTTGCAAGAAGGGACCAATCCTTGGAGAGGGACGTCATGCTTGGGAGGGTGGAGGAACAGCGCAAGAGAGGAAGACCCTCGATGAGATGGATTGACTCAGTGACTGGGGTAATGGGGGTAGGTGTGTCAGAGAAAATGAGGTTGGTTCAGAGAAGAGCAGGGTTCAGAGCTGTTGTACATAAGGTCACTATGAGTCACAAGCAACTCTATAGCATATAACAGCAACAGTGGTGGCCTAGTAGGTAAGGAACTGTGCTGTCAGCCCAAAGGCAGGAGTTCAAATCCATCAACTGCTCTGGGGGGAAAAAAATGGAAAATCTCTTCTTGTTCGATTTACTGCCTTTGAAAACCCACTGGAGGGTCATCAATGAGTTGGTTCTGACTCAATGGGACATAACAACAATCACAACCATAATAACCACAACAGTAACAACATTTAAAGGAGCCTATTAGATTGTGTTCATAAAGCATTTTCCTAGGAGATGTTAATAGGTGTGCGCATAAAATGAGTTTCATAAAAATAACATGAGACATAGTATATATACTCTTCCCTCCAAGCTTTGTCCTGCACGTCAAAGGCTCTTGAGAAGCCTTCCTGTAAAGACACCTGCTTAACTTTGTTTAACCCAGCCATTTCCTAATTAACTGAGCATGGAAACATCTTCAGATTGTTGTTATGTGCTGTCGAGTCGCTTGTGGCTCATAGCAACTCAATGTACAAGAGCTCTGAAGCCTGCTCTATCCTGAGCTGACCTTACTGTCTCCAACACACCTACCCCTATTACTCCAGTCACTAAGTCAATCTGTCTCTTTAAGGGTGTTCCCTTTCTGTGCTGTCTCTCCACCTTCCCAAGCTTAAAGTCCCTCCCCAAGGACTGGTCCCTCCTTGTAACATGCCCAAGTATGTCAGACGGAGCTTCAGAATCCTTGCCTCCAAGGAGCAGCCTGGTTTCACCCTCTCCAGGTCGAACCTTTTTGTCCTCTTAACAGTCCATGGTATATTCAGTAATCTTCTCCAGCGCCACAGCTCAAAGGCATCAATTCTCCTTCTATTATCCCTAGTCATTGTCCAGCGTTCTGCTGCATAACATATAAATACATATGCCATTTCTCCAGCTTAGAGACCCCTAGTCTGGATCTCTCCATCAGGACTTTGATATGAAGCCCTTAACTTTCAAAGGAATCTGACCTTGTTTTTTTTTCCTAGGACAACTGCCCTGCTCCTGTCTGTCAGTCACCTGGTGCTGGTGACCAGGAATGCCTGCCACCTGACCGGGGGCCTGGATTGGATTGATCAGTCACTGACTGCCGCTGAGGAACACCTGGAAGTCCTCCGAGAAGCAGCCCTGGCCTCTGAGCCTGATAAAGGGCTTCCAGTCCCTGAAGGTTTTTTGCAGGAGCAGTCAGCCATTTAGTGCCTGCTGGCCAGCAGCTGACCACAAGGGCCTCCTGCTGCTGTCCCTGGGTGGTTCCCTGAGCCCTGTAGTCTTTCTTTCCTGTAGAGTTAGGTGCACTCTGGAGTTCAGCTGGGTGTGCTTGGAAAAGCGAGACAGCCTTGTCAGCTAAAGCCTTTGTTGCACTTGCAAAATGTGGCTGGCGAGGGGCAGTCTAATACCGCAGTTATGGGAGATGACAGTCACTGTTAGCACAAGCAGCGCAGAGAGAACTGGAGGGCCGTCAGCTTTATTGAACTCACCTAGTGTTTTCAAGAAAATTGAGAATCAGGACATTTCTTATTAAAACCAGAGTTTCTGGCTGCTCTTGAACAATCAGTAGGTATACCAGCTCTCTTCTTTATTCCCAAAGAGACAATCAGCTTTTGATAAGACTTGTGCCATCTCACCAGGCCGGTTTCATTGACTTGTATTGTTTGCCTTGTCTTGGAGGCATCTGACTCCCTCTTCCTCTTTCCAGCTGTGGGTTTAATTGTGACCACAGAACTCATTATTCACTTTAATCACTGTACCTGCAATTTGACTTAGCTATCACTAGGTGGGTAAGAAACCCATACATTTTTCTCAAATGAAAAAACCCAAACCTGTGTCTCATTGGTGACTCTGTTGGGTTTCTGAGCCTGTAAACCTGTGTGGGAGGCGATTGCCCATCTTCTGCCCAAGGAGCACCTCATAGATTCAAACCGCTGACCTTTTAACAGTACAGTGTGCTCTGCTCGAGGGTGCCCGCAGGGTTTTCTCACTTGTGTGGCTACTTAGTCAAATCCAGTGCATGGTGGGGTATTCTTGTCCAAGAGCCTTGAATGGAAGGAGAAAGCCTTCGTACCCTGAGGATAGTTTGTAGCTAGAAACCCCTCAGAATTCAGGTCGAAGTAGAGATAGCACCATAAATAGTACTTTTCAGTTAGCAGTGATGTCTGTGAAAGATGGGCCCCCTACCCCCACCCCCATGTATGGTTTGCAAGTGTTGAAAGATGCTAGGGTCTTTTCGTGACACGAGACCCAGTTTGAACCATCAAGAATGAATGGTACATGATCCTGAGGACTTTTTTCTCATCATTAGCATGTAGGACAGGCAGGGGTGCTGGTTCTCAGGAACACCCCGTGGGGAGGAGGCCCCGCTCAGAGGCTGCCCTGGTTCCCATTAGAAGCTGCTAATTGTGTTTGGAGCCACATCTCTCTCCCTGTTTTTTGTTCCCTGCCCTAACTCAAGCCAGCTGATTCCTCAGCCTGTTTCTAGGAAACCAGGAGCTATCTTGAAGTCCAGGCCTGAGGCCTTGTTTTCTGCCCATTGTGTCCATTTCATTCTCTCCTGGTGTCTGACAGGGAGACCAGAGCAAACCTCCTTGCTGGCCAGATGGATGGATTCCTGACTGCAGGAAACCTTTTACTGGATTATCCGTTCCCATTGAGCTTGAGTATGAGTTATTTAAGTAGTTAACTTTCCTGTCCTTTCAAGCTGTGAAGTGTCAGGAAGTCAGCGACTTTTCTATTTGCGCTTTCCTTACCCACCTTAGACGTGGACGGTGCACCTGTTTTTGTCTATTTTCCTCCCTTTCAAAATCCATTTTCACAAGTGGCCCAGAAACAGATTCACGCTACGGTTATATTGACTGTCACAGCTGCAAAAAAAAGGTTTGCATCACCTTCTCTTTCTTTTTTTCTTTTTTTTTTTTGAACATTTTGAGTTTGGGTAAAAATTTATAGGACAAGTTAATGTCCACAGTGCGTGCACATAATGTTTCATGCCATTCATTGCAATCCCCTTCATGAAACCGTGCTCTTCTCAAACCCTCCTCAGGCCTCTGTTTCTACCTGTCTGTCTGTCCTGTCCATTCCTGGGTTCTGCACAATGTTTTGGTAAATTCTGCCCTTTTGGTCTCATGGCTGCCTGCTCTAAGGAGCACAGTTCTCACGAGTGTTACTGTTCACTTTACAGACCAGTCTGCTGTTTGAGAGCTGAGCTCCAGGAGCAAGTTCAAGTTCCAGGACTCGAGGGTGCTTAGGAGCCATAGTCTCGGGCGCCACTAACTTTGACCTTTTTATGATTTTTATTGTGTCCTACATGTCCTGGGCCTTCTGTTGTGATCAGAGTGGTTAGAAAGCATGACCAGACACTACCCAGTTGCTCTGGTCTTAGGCTGGTAGAGGCTGCGTGTGCATCTCTTAACCCTTTGGAGAAATAATTTGAGTCTGATTTCCTTTATTCTTTGCTCCAAATATTTTAAAAAAAGACTAGCAACAGCATCTAAGATGACATCTTGCAAACCTGTGAGACTCCAGTCACTACTCACTGACGTAGGACGTAGACCATTGTCTTTATGGACCCAATTGATTATGGCCAACTGCCCTCGATACTCTCTGAGACTATGGCCCTAAACCCTCAAGCCGAGTGGTTCAGTCTCTCAAGATGTTTGGTTTTAGCTAAGAAGTTTGGATAATTTGACCCCATCTGTACTTCTTGTACTTGGAGATATTTTCAACATATAGAAATACATATGTAGAAATACCCTTTTTAAACCTGTATGTGTCTGTGGATATATGCACATAGCCCATTCCATACTTGTTCAACTGCTATGTCCATTTGTGAATGACCTTTATTACTGTAACTGCAGAATTGTATAATCACTGCTGCCTTTTATTCTTGAGTACTTACTGGTGTCTGTCTGTCTTGGCCCTGGTGCGCTCACCTCCCACTTACTGTGTATTACCTTGGCCTTCACCCAACGTACTGCATGTCTACTATCTCCTTAGTGATTTCCCTTTCTTACCCTCCCATCGGTAGTAACCGTCAAAGAATGTTTCTTTCTATGTATAAACTTTCTCTTGACTTTTAATAACAGTGGTCTCATACAATATTTGCCTTTTATGATTGCCTTTTTTTCCACTCAGCATCATGTCCTCCAGACCATCCAGGTTGGGAAGTGTTTCACAAGTCCCCATTATTCTTAACATTGCCGAGTGCCCCTCTCCCTTGGGCTGACACTGGGGAAGCCGGCATTGTCCTGAGTCAGGTGCTAAGTCCTAGAGGGTGGAGTGGCCCAAATCCTCATTTCACTCAAATGCAAAAGCCTCATTGCCATTGTATTAGAACTGACTCAGAACTGACCCTCCAGGGGGTTTTCAGAGGCTGTAAATTGTATCGGTTTTTTCCATGGACCAGCTGGTGGATTTGAACCACCTACCTTTGAGTTGGCAGCACAACTTAACACTAGGCCCCCAGAACTCCCGTCTACATATTGGCAGCTCCTCTGTGCCTCCTTCCCTCTTCTGTCCCAGGGGAGGAGCATGAGCAGACTCAAGTTGTGAATGAAGAAGTAATCACTGAGGGATAAGAATTAAGCGTGAAATTGACGCGCTCTGAAACCAGACAGAATAAAGTCCAAAATTGGGCTCTCATTTGCTGTGTAAGTTTGGACAAATAACTTCTCTGAGCCGTATCTTTTTTCCCATGTAAGCTTGAGGTGACTGCCTCACTGGTTTGACAAATGACAGGGTGCATGTGAAGTGCGCATTTGTGTACCTCTTGGTGACTAACCTTTCCTTCTTTGCCATGGTCCTGAGCACTGACCCAGCCGGCCGAGCTACCCTCAGTTCGGTTACGGATGTCCTCTGTCCAAGCAGAGGTTTCCTTTCACGGGCTGCAGCTGAGGAACCACTCGCAGGGGAGCAGCCCAGCCTTGTCCCTGACCTACCCCAAGTGTGTTCACAACAGGAAGCCTTCAGAAGCTTCTTATCAGTGTTCAGAGGCTTCATTGCTCAACTTCACATTCCACCAGAGAACAGCCCAGGAAGCCTTCTCCAGCTTGTGAAAGCTCCCAGATGGAACTGAGGCTCCTGGCGTGGAGCTAACCCCAGCGTTTACCCTGACCTGCCTCATTCCGCGAGTGTTTGCTCTTCAGAGAGTCTTCTGGGTCTCGGGCCTCATGTGAGCCTGGTTTTTAGGAAAGAACTTGAAGTTCAACGCCATCAGATTGCTTTATGACATTGAAAATCACTATGTCATCGAAGAATTATTATTCCTTTCTTACTATTTGCTTTCTGCTTTCCCCTTCCTCCCTCCCTCCTGCTTGCTTTCCTTCTTGCTCTTCCGCTTACAAAGGAGTGCTAATGCTGGGGGAGGTGCTATGTGGGTGCTGGGGTGTGGAATGAAAGACACACACTCTGCCTTTAAGGAACAAGAGAGACAAAGGAATGACTGAACTACCACTGAGGTGGGGGCAGGGGGACATATAGAGAGGCATGGGGACACAGCAGAGAGAGGGGTGTGGGCAGAGCAGAGGTCAGATGGTCAGAGATGAAACATGGGAGGAGTTGATGCCCCAGTAGAGCCATGAGAAAGAGGAGCAGAGAGATGATCTGGCCAGACAGAACAAGGGACATTCTAGGCCCAAGATGCTTCGGGACAGTCACAGTACAGCTAAATTTGGGCACATTGGTAAAGCTCTCAGATCCTGTTGTTGTTGTTCTTATGTGCCGTCGAGTCGCCTGCGACTCATAGTGACCCTATGTACAACAGCCCTAAACTCCGCTCTGTCCTGTGCCAATCACACTGTCTCCGACACTCCCATCCCAATTATCCCAGTCACTGAATCAATCCACCTCATAGAGGGCCTTCCTATCCTGCACCGTCCCTCCACCCTCCCAAGCATGATGTCCCTCTCCAAGGACCGGTCTCTCCTCACAACATGTCCAAAGTAAGTTAGACGGAGCCTCAGAATCCTTGCCTCCAAGGAGACACCCGGCCTAACCCTCTCCAGGACAAATCTGTTTGTTTTCCTAGCAATCCATGGTATTCTCAGTACTCTTCTCCAGCACCACAGCTCAAAGGCATCAATTCTCCTTCTATCCTCCTTGGTCATTGTCCAACTCTCTGATGCATAACAGGTGATTGTGAAGACCATGGCCTGTATCAGACGCACCTTAGTCTCCAGAGAGACACCACTGCTCTTCAGCACTTTGGAGAGGTCCCTAACAGCAGACTTTCCCATGGCAATGCGCCTCTTAATTTCCTGGCTGCTGGTGCCAAGACTGTTGACTATGGAGCCAAGCAAACTAAAGCTGTGTACAATCTCAATCTCTTTACCATCCACCCTGATGCTGCCAATTGGTCCAGTGGTGAGAATCTTTGTCTTCTTGACATTGAGCCTCAATCCATATTGTAGGCTGCAGTCCTTGACACTGCAGCAGGTGCTTCAGGTCCTCCTCAGTTTCAGCAAGCAGGGTTGTGTCATCTGCATAACGCAGATTGTTGATAAATCGTCCACCCATCTTGACCCCACATTTCTCCTCATAGAGCCCAGCCTCCCGGATAATCTGTTCTGCATATAGGTTGAAAAGGTATGGAGATAGGATACATCCCTGGCATACGCCCTTCCCAATTTTGAACCATGCAGTGTTCCCTTGCTCTGTTCTGACGACTGCCTCCTGGTCCAAGTATAAGTTTCGCATTAGAACGATCAAGTGAGCCACAGTTTGTTATGATCTACACAGTCAAATGCCTTTGCATAGTCAATGAAACACAGATAGACATTCCTCTGGTATTCCCTGCTTTCAGCCAAGATCCATCTAACATCAGCTACAATATCTCTAGTACCACGACCCCCTCAGATCCTAGAGAACCTTATAATTGGGGTGCTGGATTTTTGTCCTGAGCATGATAGCAAAACATGGAAGGTTTTCCAGCTATAGAGTGAACTGGTCAGATTTGTGATTTAGAGATCTCTCTGGACAGAAGAGGAAGAAAAAACTGAGATGGATGTTGGAAGAGACTCTGAATATTGCACTAGAGTGCAGAGAAGGCAAAGCAAAGAGAAGAAAACGGAAAGTTAGAGAGCTAATAAAAATATTTCAAAGAGCAGCACCGGAAGACAAAACAAAGTATTATAATGCAATGTGCAAAGAGCTGGAGTTGGGAAATCTAAAGGGCCAAACTCGCTCAGCATTTCTTAAGCTGAAGAAACTGAGGAACAAATTCAAGCCTTGAGTTACAATACTTAAGGATGGATGCTATGGACAGAATGTTGAATGACCCAGGAAGCATCAAAAAAGATAGGAGTGAGTACACAGGGTCATGGTACCCAAAAGAAGAGGGTGACAGAAGAATTTCATGAAACAAAATATGGACAAGAGATAATGGTGATGGAGGAAGTTCAAGCTGTTCTGAAGAAATTTGCAAAAAAAGTCTCAGGAATTGATGGAATATCAATTGAGATATTTCAGCAAACAGATGCTGCCTTAGATGTGTTCATCAGGCTGTGCCAAGAAATCTGGAGGACAACTACCTAGCTAACTGACTGGAAAAGATTCATATTTATTCCCATTCCAAATACAGGAGATCCAACAGTTTGAAAATTATCAAACAATAGCAAAGATTTTGCTGAAGATTGTCTAAAAATGACAGGAACAGTAATCAGTAGGGAATTGCCAGATATGGAAGTTGGGTTTAGAAGAGGTCATGGCACTAGGGACATTACAGCCAATGTTAGATGAATCTTAGTTGAAAGCAGAGAGTACCAAAGGAATGTCTATCTGTGTTTCATTGACTGCAAGGGCATTTGACTGTGTGGATCAAAACAAATTGTGGCTAACCTTGAGAAGGATAAGAATCACAGAACTCTTAACTGTGCTCATTCAAAACCTATACTCAGACCAGGAAGCAGTCCTCAGAACAGAGCAAGGAAAAACTGAATGATTCAAGGTCAGGAACAGTGTATGTCAGGGATGTATCCTATCTCCATATCTTTTTAATCTATATGTGGAACAGATCATTTGGGAGGCTGGATTTGATAAGAAGGAATGTAGCATCAGGTTTGGGGGAAGACTCGTCAACAACCTACATTATTCAGATGACAAAACCTTGCTTGCTGAAACTGAGGAAGACCTGAAGGTTTGCTGCAGAAGGTCAAGGACTGTAGTTTTCAATATGGATTGAAGCTCAACATTAAGAAAGCAATGATTCTCACCCCAGGGCCAATTGGCAGAATCATGATAGATGGAGAAGAGGTTGAGATTGTTAACAATTTCAGCTTGCTTGACTCCATAATCAACACTCTTGGCACCAGCAGCCAGACAATCAAAAGACTGATTACATTGGGAAAATTTGCTGTCAGACCTCTCCCAAGTACTGAAGAGCTATGATGTCAGTCTAAGATGTGCCTGATCCAGGCAATGGTCTTTGAAATTACTTGCTATGCATCAGAAAGCTGGACAATGACTAAGGATGATAGAAGAAGAGTTGATGCCTTTGAGCTGTGGTTCTGGAGAAGAGTGTTGAACATACCATGGGCTGCCAAGAGAACAAACATGTCTGTCCTAGAGAGGGTCAAAACAATCTCCTTGGAGGCAAGGATTTTGACACTCCATCTAACATACTATGAACATGTTGTCAGGATGGACCAGTCCTTGGATAAGAACATCATACTTAGAAGGGTGGAGGGACAGCGCAGAAGAGGAAGACCCTGGATGAGATGGATTGACTCAGTGACTGGGGCAATGGAGGTAGGCGTGTCAGAGACAACGAGATTGGCTCAGGATAGGGCAGGGTTCAGAGCTATTGTACGTAGAGTAACTATGTACTTGACAGCAGGTGACTTGACAGCATCTAACAATAATAACAACTGGTGGCCTAGTGGTAAGAAGCTGTGCTGCAATCCTGAAGCCCTGCAGTTTGAATTCACCAGCTGCTTTGTGAGAAAAAGATAGGCACTCTCCTCCTGTGCTATTTAATGCCTCTGAAAACCCACTGAAGGGTCAGCTATGGGTCACTTCTGACTTGACAGCACACAATAACAACAGCAACTGGTGGCCTAGTGGTAAGGAGTTGAACTGCCAACACAAAGGTAAGTGGTTCAAATACACCAGCTGTTCTGTGGGAGAACGATGGACAATCTCCTGGATAGTTTACTGTCTCTGAAAACCCACTAACTGGAGGGTGAACTGTGAGTCAACTCCGACTCGAAGGTACCCAACAACAATTCCCTTTTACTAGAAAGCTCTGGTGGCCTGGTGGGTAGGGAGTTGTGCTGCTAATCAAAAGGTGGCAACTCTCTGGGGGTTCAAATCTGCCGAAGAAAAATGGGCAATCTCTTACAGCCTCTGAAAAGTCACTGGAAGCTAAGCTAGGAGTCAGTTTCCACTCTACAGCAATGAGTTTGTGGCGTGTGTGTGTGAGTGTGTGTGGGGGGGTTGTTTGTTGTTGTTACGTACCGTCGAGTTGCTTGCAACTCATAGCGACCCTATATTTTGTTTACTTTTTGTTTTACTTTATACTTCATGTCTTTGGCATAATTTCATCTGACGCTCCTGAGTTTATGCTTTGCTCCCTGAATCTCAGAGATTGTACATGGAGTCAGGGTATAAAGGAAGCGCAGGTAATGGGGTAGGGAGAGCTGGGAGAATGTCACAGAAGGAAATGTTGAAGGGAAGTAACGCAGTTGTGTTAGTTGGGCCATACTCGACCTCTGCGCCATAAATGCCAAGGTGTAGAGTTTTGAGAATCTGAAGCATAACTGGGTCCTCTTGTAATCGCCCATCTGCATTTTAATCAGTCTCATTTTACAGATAAGGAAACAGATGCCCAGGGAGATGGATTGCTTTCCCAGCGATAATAAAGATTGAAGCAAGGCCCTCAGACTCTCCACTGTGTTCTTAACCACTGCTCCTTCCTGCTGGATGCAGGTGGAAGAGTCCATAATGGACGCAAAAGAATAGCTATGAGAGTCATCCCATTCTTTTCTAATACATATTTTCATTTAAAAAATGGTGGCCGTGACCCATAAATTAATTTCATGGCCCACTAATCAGTTCCAACCCATTGGGTGAGAGAACATGGACATGGAAATGAAGGCTAGGGCATGGGTGAGGTATTTTCTCTCCATCCAGAATGACTTCATTTTATCCATTTTAAGTAAAACTTACATTTACCAGAAGAGTGGCAAAAATTTATAGTACAGAATGGAATAATTAATTACATGATTGATTAATTCAGAGTCGTCCATTGAGTATCTAACCCGTGCCAGACCCTGGATTAGGCCTTGAGATACAGGAATGAATAAAAAGATAATGCTTCTCTTGAGGTGCATATAATCCAAGGTGGAAAGAAACCCATAAAGTGTCATTTTGAATATAATGTGGTAAGTGCTAAAGTGAGGAACGGGTGTGTAATGGGAGCACAGAGCACAGATGCCTAGTCCAGCCAGCTAGGGTTTCCAGAAGGTGACAGGCTCTGGGAAGAACTGTCAAGATGGAGTAGGAGTCATCAGGAGAAGACTGTCAGCACGGGGAGGTGGGAGTGGAGGGTGGCAGAAGAGGCAGGAAGGGCTTTCTGTGCAGATGAGGCATTCCATGCTGTGCTCAGGAAATCACCCACGATTACAGTGGTGGTGGTCTGGGGGTTAAAATTTTGCCTCCCATGTAGGAGATTAGGGTTCAATTCCCAGTCGATGCACCTCAAACGTGGCTATCACCCCTCTGTCCATGGAGGGTGTTGTGTCGCTGTGAAGCCGAATAGGCTTCAGAGGTGTTTTCAGACCAAGATGAAGAAAGGAAGAAAGGCTGGCTGATCTGCTTTCAAAATAAGCCACTGAAAACATTATGAATCAGTCACAGTGATCTGATCCACAACTGATGACGGAGATGACACAGTGCCAAACAGTGTTTTGTCCTGTGTTCACAGGTTAGTCACCAGTCGGGGCTGACTCTATGGCAGCTACAAGGACAGTACTGGTGAGGGTGAGACCGGAAGTGGATGTGGTGAGAGACCGGATGGGAGGAGCTGCCAAGTGCCGGGGTCACACCCTTGAGGATCTCCGCGTCCCTGTTGAAACCTTTCGGTTTTTTCTGCTAAGGAATTGTGTGATGCTGAATCTTGTACCATTGGGGTATCAAATACCAGAATGGTTTCCCAATGTGCGTTGTTTGGTGGAGCTCCTAGTTGTAAAAGGTTTGGAAGCAGGAGTGGCATCCACTTCCTAAACCTCATGCCTTTGGAAACTCTACGAACTTGCAGAAATGATGGCAGTTATGGAAAGGCATTAGGTCTCTTGCTCAGAGTCACTATAAGCCGCGCTTGATGGCAATCAACAGCACCACCACCAACAAAGGAAAGTCTGAGTGTTTAAAGGGCTTCGTTTCTTCTTCTTTTCTTTTTTTGTAAACGTAATACATGATCACTGCACCATCACCAACTTTAAATTTTCCTAATTTGATACATAAGCAAGGTTAGTGTTTTAATTTGCATCTCCCTGACTCCTGGTAAAGGGAAATGTGTGTGTGTGTGTGTGTGTGTGTGTGTGTGTGTGTGTGTTTATTAGCTGTTTCACTTATTCATGCCCTTTGACCAGTCTTCTCCTTGGGTTTTAGTAGTTTTCTTATCGATTTGTATGAGCTCTTTATATATTAAGGATAACAACCCTTTGTCATATTTATTGCATATATTTTCCCCAACCTTGTCATTTGCCTTTTAGTTTTGTTTGGAATGGCTTCTGACGCTCACAAGTTTTAAATTTGGTGTAGTCAAATGTATTGATTTTCTTTCCCTGAGTGATTTCTTCCATTGCTTTTATGCTTAGAAAATCCTTTCTCATCTGGAGATCAAATAAATATCATTGACACATGTGAAGCAGCAAAGTGGGCGGGGGGATGATTAATAAAAATATTCACAGGCTAAATGTAGTGGCAAGGAAAAAAAATCCCCAGAATAGGAGACATTAAAATAACCTCAAAATGTATACCTCAAACTCATTGCTGAGGTGAGTCGGGGTGAAGCTGTAACAGGAGGAGAATTCCCCATTCTTTCTGCCTCAGAGCCACTGGTAAATTTGAACTACTAGAGACACAACCATTGGGGTTAGCCCTGCAACTTGCTGTAGTATACATATTACCCCCCTCCCCTTTCTTTATCCACCTGAAATCCAGACCAAGATTAAAGGTAGGAACAGTCAGGGATCAAAGACATAGGTGAGGGTGACAAAGAGATAAGAGAGAGTTCTCTTGAAGGACCACTAGAAGGAGGTCAGGCAGACAAGGTCCATAAGTGTAGCATAAAGAGGAACCCTCATGTTCCAAATCAGAGAGGTGAAGAAATGTAGTATGTTTAACTAGAACCTAGGAGGAGAAGAAAACAGTGATGGGAGAGACCAGAGAGAGAATCGGAGGATGCCAAAGAGGGCTCATAAGTCATTGTGAGGAGTTAGGACTTCATACTGACACAGTGGATGGCCACTGAAGATGTAACCCAGTTATTCACAGAAATCATGGAGCCAGTCTACACAGAGATTTGAAGACACATAGTTTGGCAGTCAAAAGTAACAACTCCAGTAACAATAATCTAGTGTTAATAGCAGACAAGGGAGTAGGGAACTTGACAACTTTGTGTTTCAAGAAGAGGAAGAAGAACGTGCATCAGGATTGGAAGAGGACTCATTAATAATCTGCAGTATGCAGATGACAGAATCTTGTCTGCTCAAAGTGAGAAGGATTTTAAATACACGCTGCAGAAGATCACAGGCTATAGCCTTCAGTATGGATTACATCTCAACAAAAGAACACAAAAATCCTCGTGACTGGATCTATAGTAACATAATGATAGATGGAGAAAAGACTGAAATTTTCAGTTTTCATCTTACCTGGACCCATAAGCAACACCCTTGGTACCGGCAGTCAGGAAATCAGGAGACGTATTGCACTGGGGAAATATACTGTCAAGGACTTTTCCAAGGCATTAACGTGCAATGACATCAGTTCAAAGACGAAGGTGCACCTGATTCAACCCATGATCTTTCCAATTGCTTCCTATGCATCTGAAAGTTAGACAATGACTAAGGATGACAGAAGAAGAATTGATGTCTTTGAATCATGGTATTAGAGAACAGTACCACTTACTCCATGGACTTCCAAAAGAACAAACAAATATATCTTAGAGAAAGTGCAACCAGGGTGCTCCTTAAAGGCAAGGATGATGAAATTTCCTCTCAAGTACTTTGGCCATGTTTTCAGGAGGAGCCAGTCCTTGGAAAGAGATACCATGCTTGAAATGTAGAGGATGAATGAAAGAGAAAGACCATCAAAAAGATGGATACTGTGACTGCGACTGTGGAGTTGAGCTTGGTGAAGATTGTGGGGATGGCACAGGATAGGGCAAGATTTTAATTTGTTGTTCATAGGCTCACTATGAGTTGTCATTGACTGGATGACATGTCACAACAAAAACAGAGTTACTATGAATTGTCATTGACTGGATGACATGTCACAACAAAACCAGAATTTCGTGGCACCTTCCCAACAGAAACATTTCCATATGCAGGGACCAGCTGGCCAATGGAACAATCTGGTCTGCACTTCCTTAGAGAGTCACCTTTTCTTACCGAAACCAAATGGCAAGAAGATAGTACATTTTCTCACCTGAAATCAGATGGTTGGGAAAGAAGGATTTCTCTCACCTTTTTTGGTTAAAAGCCTGAGCTTTGTAGGTAGATAAGCCTGGTATTGGATCCTGACTCTACGTGTCTCTAGCCATGTTCTTTCTATCACCTTTCTATAAATCTTCTTAACCCCCCGTGTTCGGGTAAACCACTTGTCCAAGTGCTGAAGTTCAGGGAAGAGCAAAGCTACACAATTCCTGCTATCATGGGCTTATAATCTAGTGAGAGAAGACAGACATTAATGAAATAATTACTTAAGTAAGTGCAAAATTAGAAAATATTTTAAGCACTTCAAAGAAGATTGAATCTTATAAAAGACAATTGAGAAAATGGGCTTATCCATATTCTTGGTGTGAAAACAATGTATATGAACTCTGCAAGCAAACCAGTATAAAACAAAAATTTTATTTTAAAAAATTATTACAGACTAACAAAACAGGCTCCTTGGTGGATTTGAACCACATCTCCTTACCATTAGGCTACTAGAACCCTCTGATAATGACCATGCAGCTTTATTAGCATTTGAAGAATTGAACTAGGCTGTTGGATTTTTTTCTTTTTATAAAATGAAATTTTTATTTTGTGTTGGGGGCTACTAGTTCAACTTAGCTGAAGCCATTTTGTAATTCTCCAAGAACATGTTTGGACATGTTGCCCTGGGAGGATAGGTTTCAGTTTACCCCACCCTGGGAGGATAGGTTTCAGGAAACACCCTGCTAAGTTTCTGTTAACCAGATAACTTTCAGCTTACTAGAAATGACATGATGCTATTCTCCCTCCTTGCGTACTTCTCCTCCCCCCATTGTGCTCCTGTATATAAGCTGTGAGTGCTTTCAATAAAATTGAGACTTGATTTGAATTTCAACTCGTCTCCACGCTTCTGTGCCTCCTGTCCCCCCCATTCTCATTCTTCCCCTCCTAGGGTCACCATTGAAGATCCCTGCGGACCAGGGCAATTTTGCATTGGTTTATTTTCAAAGTTCATATAGTTTTCCACACCAGATCTTTCCCATTTCCTTTACCCACCCTTCCCACCACCCATCAAATTGTGCAACTCTGTGATTAACATCCCACATCCCACACCTCGCTCATCTTCGCCACTCTGCTTCACCCTTCTCCCCCTGGATCCTCATAAAAATTCTACACCACCACCAAGTGGCTTTTTTTTTAAAACTAAAGAAGACTATTTTCTCCTACGTATAGGAAAGAGATGGGAAGACACAAATTGAAGCGACCTGTAGTTCTCCCAAAGCACCCTAGTGGAGCAGTGGTTAAGTATTTGACTGATAACCAAAAGGTCAGGTGTGTGAACCCGCTGGCTGCTGCATGCAAGGAAGGGAAGACATTCTGCTCTGATGCAGGCTGTGGCCTTGGAAGTCCTGTGGGGCGGTTCTGCCCTGGAACGCAGGCTTGTTATGAGCTGGAATTGGCTTGACAGCCATGACTTTGGGTATAATTTTGGTTGTTCCCCCATGCAGAGCTAACTGGTTAACATTTGGTGTCAGCCTTCCACACGCTTGCTGTGTGCCTCTATTGCTAAAATACTCATTTTCCATAAAAGTTAAGCCATGCTAGTTTGCTATGACTTTTTTTTTTTTTTTTAGAAAAAGAGATTCTTGATATGTTATCTGGAGATCAAATAGGTGTTCACAAAAAACAATGCATGCAAAGATTCTTTAACAAGAGGACAATAACTGAGAAGAATCCAGTGTGACAGAAGAGTTGATATAAAGACAGAGAGACAAAGACAAAGCAAGAGGCCATAGTAGACCTTGTAAGCCATGTGAAGTACTTTAGTATTTGCCTACAGACAATTAGAATTCATCCAAGTAGTTTATTTAAAGGTGATAGGGTTGATGTGAGATGGAGGTGGTGTCACTGTTAGATAGAAAAAGAATCAAGGGCAAGAGAGACAAAGAAAGAAACTAGTCCCAAGAAACGAACAAGGCTTTATTGGGTAGTCTGAGAGGGACCCCAAGTGACCTGGCCCCAAGGAAAATGGTCCTGGGGCAATCAAGGGCAGTTTCAAGATGGTGTTTATCAGAATTTGGGGTGTTAACTTGTGTTTGAGGTTTTGTGATCAGCCTTATCAGGATCACTTGTCTGATCTGGTCTTTGTTCTGGCCAGCATGATGTTATCAGGTTTCTCAAGGAGTGATTAGGCCTGGGGGCAACTGCAACTCTCTGAACATTCTCCCTTCAGTCACAGATTTGTGTTGTGAAAAGATCTTTTTGGTTTCTATCTGGAGTGGCATCCACTTCCTGAACAACATGCCTCTAGAAACTCTAAAAACTTTGATAAATGACATAGTTATAGAAAGGCTTCAGGCCTTTTGTTCATAGGGTCAACAACAACAACAACAACAACAACAATGTGTGTAGAATCAGTTGAAGGGGCTGGAGTAATTAGGCCTAGAGCAAGATGGGATGGATTGACTGTTACAATGGGCTGGAGCATGTCAGAGATCTGAAGAGAGTGCAAGATAGGGCAAGTTTCAGACCTATTGTTTATAGGGGCTCAATGACTTATTCATAGCAAATACATTTTTTAAGAGACATAAACGCAGGTTATATACCTGGATTTCACCTGATGGTATGCATAGGAATCAGATCAATTACATCTGTGGAAAGAACCG
>NW_006399844.1:3790499-3791191 GCF_000299155.1 Elephantulus edwardii | reverse complement strand
TGACTGGGATAATTGGGATGGGAGTGTCGGAGACAGTGCGATTGGCACAGGACAGTGCGGAGTTTAGGGCTGTTGTACATAGGGTCGCTATGAGTTGCAAGCGACTCCATGACACAAAACAACAACAACAACAATATGACTCGTAGTTGCCTCTTTGGTACCTAAATACAATAGTTCCAAGAACAACAGCACAACAACGATAACAACCACCACACAGTAGTTAGGAGAGACCTGGTACTATTGCAACAGTCTAAACAAAAAGTTAAGCAGGAAGGAAGAGATGGAAATTTAGAGGAGTGGCTAATTTGGGAAATAATTACCCAATAGTGATTCAAAGCTTAGAGAAGGCTGGGCTGGATATTTCGCTATTTTAATAATAACTTGGGTTGCTATTATTATTAGAACAATAGGCATAGATATCAGATCTCCTGATATTCCTAACCATGGTAAAAATGGAGTAAAATTGTAAGAGAGTAAAGTGATCTGAGATCAGCCCAGCTCTCTTAATAGAGTTATTTGGCTGTAAATGAAGTACCATGTGCCCTTTGCGTGGAACCCGTAAACATTCAATATATGCTTGATAAATTTTATTACTTGACTTCCTTGATTTTTTCCCCCCAGTGCCTCTTTTTACTGTCTCGGTGAATTGCAGCCAGAGACTAAAACCTAATTGTCCCAATTTGAGCAGATCC
>NW_006399844.1:3759663-3789759 GCF_000299155.1 Elephantulus edwardii | reverse complement strand
ATATAAAGAGAGAGAGAGAGAGAATTTTCACAATGATTATATCAGTTGTACACACAGATTTTTCATTATGAAATTCATTTGCATATTTTATTTATCTATAGTCCCTTTCCTACTGCTAAAAACAATAGCATTTTGACAAACACACATATGGATGGCTTACAAATCCACTCTGCTCCTTTTCTCAATCTTTCCTTTCTCTTGTTTTCCTGTTTTATTTTTAATCCTGGAGCTCTCTTTCCTGGCCGTGTTCTTTCACATACTTCAGTTATTCTCAAAATCATGACTGTATTGTTCCTCTTCCTTTTTGGTGCTTGCCCTCTCCATCTCCTCTCACTTGCCCTGAGGGTTCTGGGCTCCAGAGCCCATTGTTCCTGCATCTTCAGACACTTCTCTGAGCAGGAGGGTTTTGACTCCTCTCAGCCTTATTCCTCTCTCTGGCACGTGCTGTTTATTCAGCACTGAAGCTTCCATTATCTTTAACCAGAGATTTGTTATGCAAGACAACCTCCTGAAGAGCAGCCCATCCAGCATCTCCCTCTGCCCTTGGCATCGTCAAGATTCTTTTGTGCTTCTCAATCTCCCCAACTTTTTTTTCTTTTCTGCTGATTCTCTTTTTTGTATTCTTGATCTCTATCTTCTGCTATCTTTATGTATCCTCTTATTAAACGTGTCAAAAATCTACTATAAACCAGGCTCTGTGCTGGATTCAGAGAGGCCTGGTGACACAACAGTTAAGCACTCAGCTGCTAACCAAAAGGTCAGGAGTTCAAACCCATCAGCTCTTCTGTATGGACCCAAAAATGGCAGTCTCTTTCCATAAAGAGTGAACTCTTTTATAGGGTTTCTGTGAGTTGGAATTGACTTGATGGCTTTTTTTTTTTAGAGTGGTGAGGTTTACTGGGAAATCAAAGATTCTCTACCTGAAGTGTTCAGTCTGTAGCAGTGAGTCTCAAATCCATGACATGAGTAAGTCACCATTTGAGGAGCTTGTTGTTGTTATGTGCCGTCGAATTGCTTGCGACTCATAGCGACCTTATGTACAACAGCCCTAAACTCTTCTCTATCCTGTGCCAATCTCACTGTCTCTGACACTCCCATCCCGATTACCCCAGTCACTGAATCAATGCACATCATAGAGGGCCTTCCCCTCCTGCACATGATGTCCGTCTCCAAGGACCTGTCCCTCCTTACAACCTGTCTAAAGTATGTTAGACGGAGCCTCAGAATCTTTGCCTCCAAGGAGCCACCCGGTTTAACCCTTTCCAGGATGAATCTGTTTGTTTTCCTAGCAGTCCATGGTACTCTCAATACTCTTCTCCAGCACCACAGCTCAAAGGCATCAATTCTCCTTCTATCCTCCTTAGGAAACAAAATACTAACACTACAGTCCTCTCCCTGGGGATTTTTATTTCATTGGTTTTGAGGGGGATGTAGCCACTGGTATCTTGAAAGGGAGGTTTTAATATGCAAGCATCATGAGGACCACAATGCTAGTCTAATAGTGAAGACACATGTGTGTTCAGATGATTCTAATAATGTTGAGACAGAGGTAA
This sequence comes from Elephantulus edwardii, assembly GCF_000299155.1. Classification (NCBI taxonomy): domain Eukaryota; kingdom Metazoa; phylum Chordata; class Mammalia; order Macroscelidea; family Macroscelididae; genus Elephantulus; species Elephantulus edwardii. The sequence goes on along the minus strand of NW_006399844.1, from coordinate 3,788,206 downwards.
ACAGCAGAGCCTGGAGGACAGCAGAAGTTCTTCAGTCAGCTTGGCAGAAAGCCAAGACTCATCCATGAGGTGGCATTTCACAGGACCTTTCTATCAGTTTTCTAATTGCATAGGATAAACAATACCTCTCCTGGCTGCCTAGTGGGTAAGGAGTTGCACTTCTAACCCAAAGGCAAGTGGTTCAAATCCACCAGCTGCTCTGCAGGAGAAAGGTGGGCAGTCTCTTTCTGTGTGATTTACAGCCTCTGAAAGTCCAATGAAGGTTCTGCTATGAGTCGGTTCTGATCCAGAGCAATGAGAGAGAAAGAAAGTAGAATTGCCTTCCATCTTCTTACAGAACAAAAGAGTAATTATGAAGGAATCTTGCCACCAAACCAAAAAGCAGCAGAAAATGTAGGGTGTGAGCATCCTTTGAAGCTAAAGATTCTTGTACCACTCAGACCCGGAACTATAGGAGCAGAAGCCACAGCCTCAGCAGAGAACCAGAGACCTGCCCTGAGCTAGAGTAGAGTCAAGGATGCTACTCCATGGAGCCAGAGCTAGGAGCCTTCAATACTGCTACCCCATGTAACCAGAGCTAGGAGCCTTCACCCAGGCCTGCTGGAGGATTACCCTCAATGTTATAATTGAGACACTATAATTGGCAGGAACTTTGTTTTGTTTGTTTTTTTTAACGTCCCTTTCATATGTATAATATTTTTTAATTGAAATTTTAATGTGAGTTTATAGAAACTTGGATTTTCATTCATTCGTTGATGTAAATTTCCCTCCCTGCCCATGCCCCCCCAGTTGGTTTTTCTCTTTGAAAAGAAAAAAAAAATTCTTTCATTATTATACAACACACACACACACACACACACACACACACACACACACACACACACACCCAGTTCACTCCACCATGCAACTATCATTCTGGACTCTTGTCATGAAAATAATACCTAATCATATAGTCCTTTTAAGCAGTTCTCTCCCTCATCTGTTTCCAATGCAATATACATTATTTATTCCCTCTTTTCTTAGTTTTCCCCCAAAACCAAAGTCAGTCCTGCTTTACAACAGTGACATTATGCAGTATTTATCTTTTTGTGGCTGATATATTTCACCCAGCGTAATGTCCTCCAGGGTCAATCATTTTGTATAATATTTCATGAGTTCCTTGTTTTTCAATGCAGCATAGTATTCCATTGTGTGAATATACCAGAGCTTCTCTAGCCATTCATTTGTTCATGGGCACTTTTGTTGTTTCCAACTCTTTGCTATTGTGAACAAAGCTGCAATAAACATGGTTGTGCATATATCTGCTTGGGTGGAAGTTTTGGTATTCCCAGTAGTGGAATTGCTGGGTCAAATGGTATTTCTATTTCCAACTTTTTGAGAAAACAATTGGCAGGAACTTTGTAACACTGGTGTACATCTGCATGGCTGAAGGCTGAGCTCATTTCAGGAATTCTCCTATCTGAGTGATTATATCCTACTAAGGCTTGGAATCAGGAGTGGCGTCCACTTCCAAAATAGCTTGCCACTGGAAACTCCATGAACTTAGAGAAATTACTAAAGTCATACAACTGTTCAGGTCTTTCGTTCATTGGGTCGTTATGAGTCATCTATGACTCGATGACACTTAACAACAGTTAAGGTTCCAGTCCTTGGGAAATGACATCATGCTCAGAGAAATGAAAGGTCAGAGAAGAAAAGAAGATCCTCAACATGATGGATTGATACGGTGACTCTAACAATGAGCTCCAGCATGTCGTGGATTGTGAGGATGGTGTAGGATGGGGCAAGGGTTAGATCTGTTGTTCACAGAATTGCTGTGAGTTATAGAGAGAGCTCTGTTAGCCTAGTGGGTAGAAAGTTATGTTACCAAGCCAAAGGTGAGTGATTTTGATCTGTGTCCCGCAGGCCTGTTTTTAATTGTTTCTGATCAAACAGTCTTCTAAGTGGTATAGTACTTGTCTGTCCATTTGCTGTACAGAGGTAACTCGTGATTGCTGTGATGCTAAACACTGTGACATGATGTGTCAAATGCAATAATGGTTACCCATGGTGGACAGTGTTTGGTGGAGTTTCCCGATTAAAACAAGCTTGGAAGCAGGAGTGGCATCCACTTCTGAAATAGCTTGCCTCTGGAAACTCTATGAACTTAGAGAAACAATGAAAGTCATGCAAGTGTTCAGATCTTTCATTCATGAGTCGTCTACAACTCCACGTCACTTAACAACAAGAACAAAAAGCAGAACCTGGATGGTAGTCTTTTGACTTCTCTAATAAGCCTCATAGTCCTAAAAAAAAAAAGGAGTAATTATGAGCGTGGGTTTAAATTGAACTGAATTAATGACCAAGTTCATCATATACTAGCTGTGTGACCTTGAGCAAGTTGCTTAAGAACTCTTGAATCTTTGTACACTCCTTGAGTAAAAAAAAATTCTTGTTAAAAAAATTCAGTATCTAGATTTGGTGTTGAAATTAGAAAGTTTTATTTATAGCCCAGGCCTGATCTGAATTTTCCAATACAAATCTTAGAAAGGCCTGTGGCTGGAGAGTTAAAGCATGGCAAAGTTGATTAATAAAGTATTTCTCACTTATATGAGTCCTGATCTTTGTGTGTCTATGCATTGATATAAGCTTGGCGAAGAGGAGGCAAGCATGCTAGCTGGGGGGCCCTAACGTGCCATCACATGGAGAGGGTGATAAAAAGCCATAAAAGCATAAAGAAAGAAAAAGTTCAAAGGTAAACTCATTAAAATTAGTAATACAAGGTAGGCATAGGATCATGGAGAAAGACAGAAGTCTTTGAATTCTTTATGAAGCTTTATTACAGTCAACTCATTGGCATTGAGAATCAGAACCAGCTTAAAGTTGATGCTCCATCAGATTTCTGAGGCTGTAAATCTCACAGAGGTGATTTTCTTTCTTCTGCAGAGCAGCTAATGGAGTCAAACTGCCAGTGAGGTGAGGTCTTTGGATTAATAGTGCAAATCCTTGTGGACTAGATCAGCAGAGCTTGCCATCACCGAGAGAAAACTTAAGAGCTAAAAGGTCTTGTGTAGACCGAGGTTGTGTCGACTGTATGCTAGGAGCTCTTTCAAACATCTTTCATGCGTTATTTCATTTATTTTTCACAACAAATCAAAGCAATGTGTTTCTTGGGGGGATGTACTTGCCCAAAGGTCATGTAACATTTTAGTAGCAGATTTGAGATGAAAGCATAGGTGTCCCAAGCCCATTAGCCAATTTTTCTCCCTATGGTGGTTTGTTTTTTGTAGGACAGATCAGCACATGGCCCCTGAGGGACTGAGGTACTTTCCCCAGGAGAGGTTGACATTGGAGAGGACCTTCAAAGCTCCTGTTGGCTGCAGTACCTTGGCCAGAAGAATCCATGTGTATGACCTTGTGTAGCTGTCTCTTAAGTACACAGAGGAGATAGTTTTCCTGCTTGGACACAAAGTTCAAAGAACAGCCTCACCTAGAAGGTAGGGTTGGGTGCCTCAATGCTAGCTTGCTCCCTTCTGTGAATAACTAACCAGAAGACGTAGGATAAAGCATGATAACGACCAAGACCAAGCAAAGACCCAGGTTCACGTACCTTTTCTCTGACTGTTAAGCTGTTCCCTCTTTGATGTTCAGCATGCCAGGGAGAGGGTGGGGACGGGTGTGCATTGAGAGTAAATGTGTGGTATTCCACCTTTTCCTTGTAAATGGGCTTTGAGATGCATGTCTTATAGTTTGTTGCTCTGGGGGTTTTCTGAAACTTATTTTAATGAAACATGTGCCTAATTAGGACCTACCCCATACTGAGGTCCTGCTGACATAGTCGAGTTAAAGAAACATGCCTTGACTTACTCCTGCTCGTCTTTTTAAACTTGACTCCAAGCTGACCTCTCAGGACTGGACTGTTGCCCCTCCTTAGTCCTCAGTTCTTCTTCAAGGATCAACTCAAACACTGCCTCACATAATCACAGCTAGAGTTTATATATAGCGCTTACTATATGGCAGGCACAGTTCCAAGTAATTTACATTTATTCATTCAGTCAATCCTTTCAATATGTAACCTATAATATAAGGATCATTATTATGATTACAGATGAAGGACTTACACCCAAGGTTGAGGTCGCTCAAGGTTAGGCTGTCAGTGAGCGAGATTTGAGATTATACACAGGCCCATTTCCAAATACGAATGCTGGCGGCATGCTTTAGTGAAGGAGCCTGGATCAGGTTCAAATCCCAGCTCCGTCACTGAACCTGTGCAAATTTGGGAGGCAATAAACCTGTTTGAGACTCAGTGTTCTCATCTCTAAATGAGATAATAAATCTAACATCAAATAGTCAATATTGTTTATGACACTTAAAGTAAATATACAATAAGAGCATCTATATTTCGAGACTAAGTAATAAAATTTGCTTTTCATTCACTTCTGCTCTGGTCGCCTAGTGATTAAAGAGGCACACTGCCAAGCCAAAGGAAGGGGCTTTGAGTCTGCCAGCTGCTCTGTGGGAGAAGGATGGACAATCTCCTTTTGTGTGATTTACAGCCTCTAAAAAATGCTACTGGAATAGGGAGCTCTGGTAGCCTAGTGGCAAGAAGCTGTATTGCAATTCCAGATGTGTGTAGTTCGAATCCACTGGGTGCTCTGTTGGAGAAGGAGGGACAATCTCCTCCTGTACCAGTCAGGTTTGATTTGATGGTACATACAAACAAAGTAACTTAAGACTTTTTTTGTTTGTTTTCTTTTTTTAAAAAACCCGACAAACCACTGAAGGGTTAGCTATGAGTCTGTTCCAGCTTGATAGCAATGAGCTTTTCCTTCTAACATTGGAATCAGTGTATTATATAAATAGAGATCTCTAGTGTAAGATAGAATGTGAATGCTTCCTAACACCTTAGCAGTGACCTAATCCAGCACATTGAGAGAAAACGGTGACCATTATATCTCTATTCTGGGTCACATGGTAATTTGATGACTGTGATAGAGGTTGCAAGTTGCTTTCTCTATTGTCTGTTCACCCCTCTTCCTTAACAATGCTTTTTAATAATGATTTACTTCTAGAAACCTATATGTCCCAGTTCCCCAGTGGATCTAAGTATGGTCACTTGACTCTTTTCTGGCCAATGAGATGTCAGTGGAAACCTCCCAAGATGCTTTCTGGAAATCTCAAAAAGGAAGGAAAGTTGCTTTTTTACCTTTTCTCCAACTTGCTGCTTGTGACACAACTGGCGCTCTAGTCATTATCTTAAAAATGAGGACAAGTCATACTGAGTGAATGGTGGAGCCAGTACACTATACTAAATTATTGACCCTTGTGTTTATTTCATACAAGAAATAAACTCCTGTCTTGTTTGAGTCACAATTGTATTGCACGCACTGCTACTTTCAATCTAACCTAACTCTAAATATTAAATATGGACTAGGAATAAATTTGATAAATGTTTGTTGAGTTGATGGCAGGTCCCCAAGAGAAGATTTGTCTATCTTTTTCCATCTCTACAGGTATTAGATTTTCATAATGCAGCATCTCAACTAATAAAATTCATTACACCAATATAGCTAACCCTCCACTGGGTTTCTGAGGTTGTGAAATTGCATCAAGGAAATAGTGTACCAGAGCTTCAGTGAAGCATTTGAGAGAGTGCCGTCAGGCTTACCCATAGAAGCCGGGTTGTGTTTGGAGAATGGTTCTCAGGCGTGGGTGGTTCTGGGGTCTGCTGTACTTCCCTCTCCAGCCACGGGGAGGCAAACCTGTGGGTAGAGTCATCTTTTGATTCTGAACAGGGGTCTCCACGTCAGAGACCCCTTTCTTCCCCATGTCCACTTGCCCAGGGCTGAAGAAGCCTGAAAAGAATCTGGAAGCGTCATTGTGGTAGACTGATTACATTTCTGTTTTTTCTACTGCTACTGATGTGTTTTGAAATTGATGGTTTCCCTTGATTTGCCTTACACTTAAAAAAAAAATTCCTACCTTTTGCTTCTTTTCTTTTTACTTTCTAAAATTAATCTTTTTCAGTGTTAAATACTTCAAAGATCAGATGAAAATGGAAAAGAGCATAATGAATACTTATTTACCCACCATTAAGATTTATCACATCTTAACATTATGTCATATTTGCATCAGTTCTCACTTAGAGAAATAAAACATTACTGGTATAAATGAAATCCCCTGTATGTTCTACTCCCTCCCATTTTTCTCTCTCTTCTTCGGAAGTAACTATTACCACGAATACAGTGTTTATCATTTATATGCAAGTTTTCACACTTTTACTACATATTTACGCATCCATTAAAACAATATAGTATTATTCAGGAGAGTCTAAAATTTTATATATAAAGAGTAGTATACTTCACTTATCGTTGGTATTCTATTACATAAATATACCACAATGTTATTTCTTTCTTTTTCTTTTTTTCCCCCCACAATGTTATTTATTAATCCATAAATATTTAGGTTGTTCTTTTGCTCCCCCCGCCCCCATAACAACCCAGACAAAGCTGTGAATAACTCTTTGTCTGCGTCTCCTGGGACATGTGTGAGAATTTCTTCAGGAGGGTCCTATGTCTATATATAGGATATATATAGCAAACTCTAATCTGACCATCCTTTATCTTTTAAATTGTGTCTCAAGTGAAAGTACTTCAAGACTGTTCACAGCTTTAGTCTGCTTGGCTCCACAATCAACACTCTTGGCATCAGCAGCCAGGAAATGAAAAGACGTATTGCGATGGGAAAGTCTGCTGTTAGGGACCTCTCTAAAGTACTCAAGAGCAACGGTGTGTCTCTGGAGATTAAGGTGCATCTGGTACAGGCCATGGTCTTTGCAATTACTTGTTATGCATTGGAGACCTGGACAATGACCAGGGAGGATAGAAGGAGAATTGATGCCTTTGAGCTGTGGTGTTGGAGAAGAGTGCTGAAGGTGCCATGGACTGCTAAGAGAACAAACAGATTCATCCTAGAGAGGGTTAAACTGGGCTGCTCCTTGGAGGCAAGGATTCTGAGGCTTCGTCTGACATACTTTGGTCATGTTGTAAGGAGGGACCGGTCCTTGGAGAGAGACATCATGCTTTGGGAGGGTGGAGGGACGGCGCAGGGGGGGAAGGCCTTCTGGGAGATGGATTGATTCGGTGACTGGGATAATCAGGATGAGTGTGTCGGAGGCAATGAGATTGGCACATGAGAGTTTAGAGCTGCTGTACATAGGGTTGCTATGAGTCGCAAGTGACTCGACGGCACATAACAAGTGAAAGTTTACGAAGTGTATTAGGTTTTAGTCAATATTCATACATATTTTATTTTATAATATTAATTACAATATCCATAATGTAGTTGCACTTTCCCCACTTCCTCTCTGTGATTCTTGTTTCCATTAATCCAGGTCTCCTACCCCTTCCTGCCTGCAGGACTTCATCCTTTAGCAAACTTGACTCTTCTGACCTTTTCTGGTGGGTTATTCTAAGGAGTGAATGCCTCCCTGGTGATACTGGTAACCTTGTAGGTCTGTCTATTTAGCTGAAAGCTGAGCCACTGGTGAGTTTTTGTCCCAGGTTAGAGGGCGATGAAGGGCCAGCACGTCTCTGCACCTGCAATCCTAGCTTTTTTACATTTTTGAGTTTTTTTCTACATTTCACTCCACTCTCTCCATGATCCTCTCTTGTGACCCTTTGAGAGTGGTCAGCAGTGGTATCTCGGCATCATTTATGCCTTTTACTGCTCTTTGGGGCCAGGAAATAAGAACGATGTTAAATTTTTAATGGCTAAAAAAGTAGAAAGACGGTTTTGTGAGACATAAAAATGATATGAAATTCAGATTTCAATGTCCACAAAAATATATTTTTTTGGAACACAGCCACAGGCGTTAATTAAAAGGCCTATTCTGGCTACTTTCACACTCTATCAGCAGAGCTGAGGAGTTAAAAGCGAGATAGTGTGGCTTGCGAAGTCTGAAATATTTGCTATCAAGCTCATTACATAAAACTTGTTAAAAGCTTCTCTACATCATACAATCACCTATGTGAACGATTGTTGGATGGTAAAGTATGTACAAAAAAGTTCAAGAAGCACAGCTAAGTAATTGCTTACTAACTGAAAGCTTGATTTGAATCCATGAGTTACTTAGCTATCCCATGAGAGATGGGATAGCTTCCTTCCATAAAGATTATAACCTTGGAAAGCCTATGCGTTAGCAGTGCAATGAACTACAGACTATTGTTGTGTTAGGTGCCATTTATCTGAGTACAACTCATAGCAACCCGATGAACAAAAGATCTAAATCTTGTTCTATTCTGTGCAATCGTCACACTTCCTGACACACAATAGCCCATTGCAGCAGTCATCATGTCAATCCACCTGGTTGAGGGTCTTCCTTTTTGTTACCAACCCTCCACCCTTTCCAGCATCATGCTCCTTTGCAAGGAATAGCCCCTCCTAGCAACATGCTCAAAGTATGTGAGGCCAATCATTGTTCTTGCCTCCAAAGAGCACTCTGGCCGCACCCTCTCCAAGATATATCTGTTGGGCGTCCATGGGACTTTAAGTGCTCTTCTCTAACACCACAACTCAAAGGCATAAATTCTTCTGTCATTTCTTCTGTCTTCTTCTTATTCATTGTCCAGCTCTCAGATGCAGAGCAAGTGATTGGAAAGACAATGGCCTGAATCAGATGCACCTTAGTCCTCAAACTGGTATCATTGCTCTTCAATAATTTGGAGAGGTCCCTAACTGCAGATATTGTCAAATTGTTTGGACTTTACATCCATTCTTTTTCTTTCTCTTTATTTTTAAAAACTAGACTCTTTAAATGACTTTCATAGGCTCTTTCTCAGTGTGGAAAGTTATGTTGCTGCATATCAAACAACTTTGACACTCCCTTCACTTACACAAACATTTATTGGTCATCACAGGCCTGTGGATAGGCTAGGGCTTGGCTAATATCTACAGAGCTCTCAGCTCAGCTTGGTTCCAGGCTGCCAACAGTGTCTAGAGGCTGCCTGGCGTGCACCTACATCCAAGTGAGACAAGTTTGGTTTTTTTTTCCCCTCTTAGAAAAAGGCAGAAGGTCAAGAGGGTCAAACCAACAGCAATAAGCACATTTCATGTCTCTGCTAGTGTTGTGTCTACATACATCTCAGTGGTCAAAACAAATTGTAGCTAATTCCAAGGTCAAGGCCCAGGGAACTAAACACTGCCTATCAAGAAGCCTGAATGTAATGTGTAACTCTGCGACAAGGGAGTGAAACATTTCAGAACCTTTTCTTCAGACAAAATGTTACGTAGATTTTTGTTGGATGAAATAGAGCAAAGTGAGGCTGACTGGGTGAAGAGGGAGCGATGGTGGACAGAACAGTGCTTGCTCACCTTCCCTCTGGTCCTCAGCAGCACCTCCGGGAAATCTCTGCAAGGTGCCCCAAGCTTCATGAAATACAGTGCTTCATGGACAACCACTATTCCGAGTTGTTTCCTGCCCCAAGAAATGTCAGAGGGGTCTCCCTCCTGAAAGATCTGTGTCCCTGAGGGTCAGAGGGCTGCAGCTATGCTTAAGGAGAAGCAGACCCTCTCCTAGCGCTGGGCAGGCAGCGCCTAGAGACCAAGTTGTTGCCCATTCTTGTGTAAAGGAGATGCTTCAGGCTGCACTTGGGTCTGGGCAAAACCAGGCTATGAGAACAAACAAACATGGATTTTTCTGTGTGGGCTTGGCTCCAATCAGCTGGACTGCTGCCACTCCACCCCCTTGCCTGTCTCTGATTCAAGTAGGAGTGATTCTTGTCCTATGGACCATCCGGCTCCCAGGTGACAAGTCCCCTGTCAGGGGATTGTGGCTGTCATCATAGTTGCCTTCCACCATGGTCTTAGCCGTCTCTTGTGGTCATGCAGCCTGGTCACTGATCTCCAGACCTGTGCAGGTTAGCCTCATCCCGTTTGGCTTTTCTGCTTCTTTGTTCTTCCATAGGCTGGTTGAAAAGTATCAGAGATTAAATTATGTTTCCACAAAACATGTTTACTTGGCTGGGCCATGAACTCAGTGTTTTAGACATGATGATGTAACATGGTGGTAATGACTCCCTACAATCTCCTCAGCCAGTCCTTTGTAAGAGGGTTAAGGGTGATGAGATGCAATACTTGATTTTTTTTGTAAGAGAAAAGGAGAAAGAATTGAACAGTGAAAAGAGGAGCTCAGTAGCACCAAGAAAGAAGAACTGACAGTGGAATGTGTCCTTGGAATGCAAGTCCCCTATACTGGGAACTCCTGGACACAGGAAAGGTCCAGACACAGAGAGATCTCAAAGGAATTCCCAGCCTACAGATGTCAAGGGGAGACAGGGATCTTCATCTAAAGCTGACGAAATGAGAAAGCCTTCCCCAGAGTCGTTACCTAGTATTTGGACTTCTAGCCTCCTAAACTGTGAAAGAATAAATTTATTAACTCCATCTGCTTGTAGAATTTCTGTTACAAACTCAAACTCACTGCCACTGAAGTGGAATAAACCCATCGCTGGCCCTCGAGCAGGTGTGTGGAGGCTGTACATTACACAAGAGGAGACAGTCCATCTTTCGCCTGAGGAGCCCTTGGGGGATTCAAACGGCCAGTGACTGGTCTTTGTGTTGGCAGTGCAGTTCCCTATGGATTACGTCACCAGAGCTCCCCTTCCCGATACAGCATCCCTGCCTAACTAAGATGTGGGGTTCTAATGGCTGATCTTTGGCCAGACCACATCATTGCAGGCTTGCAGATTGCTCTCTGTCGGCCATCTCTCTGCCTCTCCATAAAGCAGGGGGCATGAGCCCCAGCACACGTGTGTTGCCAGCTCCAACTGCTCTGGTGGCAGCCAGTTTTGCCCCTTCTAGGCACTGTTTCCAGAGCTCAGTCATGAGCTCTATCTCCATCCTTCAGTTTTCCCCATGATATTTCTCCTACAGCATTCCTGTCCTCTACAACTTAACAGCGCCTGTACTTTTCTTCTTAGTAACGAATAAGAACTAGTGATTTCATAAAAATGACTTTTTTCTCCAGTAGTGTTCTAGACAAAGAAGGACTGAGACTCTGCTTCTGAAAGTTAAAACCCAAACAAACACGTTTATTTGTTATTAAATAATCCTGACTCTTAAAGAGCCGATAGAACAGAGTAGAAATGCCCCATAGAGTTTCCAAGGCTATTATCTTTTAGGTTATTGTTGTTGTGTACCATAGAGTCAGAACTGACCCATAGCTGACCCTCCAGCAGGTTTTCAGAGGCAGTTAATCACATGGGAGGAGACTCCCCATCCTTCTCCCATGGAGAAGCTGGCGGCCTAGAACCCTGTGCCTTCGAGATTGCAGTGCCACTTCTTGCCACTAGGCCACCAGTGCTCTCTTTTAGGAATGACTAGTCATTTCCAACTGCTCACCTTTCAGTTAGCAGTCAAGCACTTGACCAGTGAGCACTGAAAACTTGGTCAATCAGCAGACTAGTGCCCAATGCAGAGGTAAATGATGAACCCTTTGAGTTGGAAGGCACAATAGTCTCAGCATCACTAATGGCTCAGGACCAGGAAAGGTTTCATTCTCAGGAGGAGCAACGAACAAGGAACATGCGTCTTGGAATCCCAACAAAGGCTGTGGCATTCTCTCTCATTCTTATAGAGCAACACGGTGGAAGCACGAAGGAGGCCTGTGGAACTGGTGTCTTTAAGGACTTGGTCGTGCCTTCATTCATTCTACAAGTATTTCTTAAGCATCTATTATGTATTAACATCTTAACTAGGCAGTAAAAAGACAGTGACAGAAAAGAAAATAGGGTCAGCTACCTGTCCATTACCCAACCCACTTGTTGTTGGGGTCTTGCTCCAAAAGGGCAGGATTTTTTAAGATTTCAGAGTTGGCCACCATGCACCTGGCAGCTTAGATCTTCTGCTGCCATGAGCTCATCAGAGCCAGACCAGTGTGACTGACATATGCTGTCTGAGGCTGAGTTCTCTAGAGAAGCAAGCCAATGACATATATAGTATTTATATTATATAATATATTGTATATTTATGTATGTTGCTGTTGATTGCCTTCAAGTTGAACATGACTCATAGTGACCCTATGAACAAAAGGCCTGAAACTCCTCAACAACATTTATCAAAGTTCGTAAGAGTTTCTGGAGGCAAGTTGTTTAGGAAGTGGATGCCATTCCCTGCTTCCAAACCTATCATAGAACGATATATATATATATACTTCTCCTAACTTACATAGTTGGAGAGGCTTGAGATTAGCAGGTTGGATGCAGGCAGCTGGCTCAAACCTAAAGAACCAGAGTTCAGATGGCGATGAACCAGTTGCAGGATCCTGATGGAGCAGAAAACAAGTCAGTTTTCCACATATGAAGGCCACATGACTTATTAAACTTTCTTTCAACCAATTGGCTACTCATAGTAGCCATCATGAAAGTTGTTACATTATACTGTATCTCATCAATTCTTGGATTCCATTAAAAGTATGACTACATCATAACTGACAGACAAGAAAACCATAGGGAGCCATGTTGATGCACAACCTTAGCCATCACGACTGCTTTCACCCTTGAGCTTTTTGAACTTAGTGCCTTATACTGTTCGGGCTGGTCCAGGGTTTGGAATACCCAAGCCCGTGCTGAAACTCAACCTGGCTTGTTCACATTGCCTGCCCTACACTGAAAGGGAGGGGGTGCTTCTAGGCCAACTGTTAATTTCTTCTGGTAATATAATCAGACAAAAGCTTCTAAAAATAGCTCCCTTGCCTTTGTTTAAACTGATTTCCTAAGATGAGACACCAATTGCTTACTAAAGCCACCTTCTCTGGAGAAGTGAAGAAGAGTGAGCTTTCATTTCTTGCTTTGAGATTTTCAAGACTCAGAACTGCTTGCCTTTTTCTTGTTTCTTTGTCTCTCATTTGGGTACCTCTGTATCATCTGTCTGTCTGTCTCTTCTTTTTTTAAATTTTTTTTATTATTAATTTCAATGAAAATTTACAGAGACTTTGGATTTCCATTCATTCATTTTTGCACTTTTCTCCCCTCCCAACCCTCTCCCCTAGTACACTACCTTCTTGGAAAAGTAAAAGAAAACGTCTTTCATTGTTTTACAATCCCTCCCCCCAGGTTCACTTCACTATGTAACCTTTGCTCTGGACTCCCGTCATGACAAAAATACGTAATCACATATCCCTTTTAAACAGTTTTCTCCCTCATCTGTTTCAATGCAGTATACTATTGAACCCATCTTTCTCAGTCTCCCCCTAACCCCGAGGTCAGTCCTGTTTTACAACAGTGGCACTATGCAGTATTTGTCCCTGTGTGACTGAGATACTTCACTCAGCATAATGTCTTCCAGGGTCACCCATTTTGAATAATATTTCATGAGTTCCTTGTTTTTCAATGCAGCGTAGTATTCAATTTTGTGAATATACCAGAACTTCTCTATCCATTCATTTTTGATGGGCACTTAGGTTGTTGCCAACTCCTTGCTATTATGAACAAAGCTGCAATAAACACGGGTGTGCATATATTTGCTTGGGTGGTAGTTATGGTCTCTTCGGAGTATATTCCCAGTAGTGGAATTACTGGGTCAAATGGTATCTCTATTTGCAACTTTTTGAGAAAGCACTATACCACTTTCCACAGTGGTTGTACCATTTTAAACCATTTTACACTTCCACCAACAGTGAATAACAAAGTTTCCAGTTTCTCCACAACCTCGCTAGCATTTGTTGTTTGCTGTTCTGTTAAATTTTGCTATTCTGACTGGGGTGAGATGATATTTCATAGTTGTTCTGAGTCTTTGTCTCTTCTTAGAAGTCTGATATTCTGAGCACTTTGATGTCCATGAACCTACATTGTAGCTCCATTTTCTCTGTGCATGTTTGTAAGACATACATTACTTTAAATAATGTTGGCGCAGAAGCTCTGTCTGTCCCTCCTGCATGGCAGTGTCTTGGAGGGACACAGATGCTTGGGTCCAGACGCAGTGGAGTAGTCTAGGATCTGATCATTGCTTGGGGTTTTCCTCTTCTTCTATTTGGAATGATTGTTTTTAGACTTTCCCCCCTAGGTATGGGCATTTCCGAATCTTTTAAGGTCTCTGCATAGTTAAACTTTCCTACATTCTGGTTGGTCTTTACCCAGTAAAAGATGGTCTTGGTTTAACCATGGAGCAGATTCTGTTTTACAAGAATACGTTTACAGATGCTCAGAGGGTGGCTCTCTGCCCTCCTTACTTGAAATGGTTCAAGACCAGTCATCTTAAATCCTTTGAATGGTGTGTTCTTGAGAATAGGGTGCTTGGGGAGGGAGAAGATGATGGGGCTAAAAATACAAGTTTATGCCTTCCATCCTACAGATCCTAAACTTGATCAAATGTCCAACACCAGTATTTCAAGATGTAAAATGGGATGTGAGAAAGTACATGTGTGCGTAGGTGGGAGGGCGGCACAGGGCACTGAGCATCTTTTTCATAAAACCATGAGATCTTAAAATGTTTTACGATTTCTCATAGACATTTTAAATAAGAATGCAGTTGAGCTGAAGCAGGCAAACCACCAGCTGGGGACAATATATGGCTCTTAGAACAAAATACAATGACACCAAAATGCAATCTCACTGCCATTGTGTTAATTCCAACTCATGGAGACCTTCTATTGGGTTTCCAAGGCTGTGAGTCTTAGTGGGAACAGACTGGATCATCTTTCTCCCAAGAAGCAACTTGTGTATTTCCACCACGGACCTTTGCATCAGTAATAGAACACAAAACACACTATGCCACAAAGTTACCTAATAACAACAACAGACCAGCAGAACTAATTGCTGCCGTGTTGGAACTAACTCATAGCTGACTTCTAGTGGGTTTTCAGAAGCTGAAAATCACACTGGAAGAGGTTGCGAATCTTTCTCCCAAAGAGCAATTGATAGATTTGAAGCACCTACTTATATGTTAGGGGAGCTCTGGTGGCCTAGTGGTAAGAAGCTGCGTTGTAATCTCAAAGGCACAAGATTCGAATCCACCAGCTGCTCTGTGTGAGAAGGGTGAGCAATCTCCTCCATTTTGATTCAATGCCTCTGAAAATCTGCTGGAGCAATGAGTTGGTTCTGGTTCAACACACAACAGTAACCTTTAAGTTGGTCCCACAACTCCTTAAGCACTAGGCCACTGTTATGTACCATTGAGTTGGAACCAACTCATAGCTGATTCTCTAGTGGGTTTTCAGAGACAGTAATAGCATGGGAGGAGATTGCCCATCTTTCTCCCATAGAGCAGCTGGTGGATTTGAACCTGTATCTTAAGGTTAGCAGTGCAGCTCCTTACCACTAGGCCACCAAAGTGCTCTAAATAACAATGATGTTATGCTATTGTGCCTTTGAGTCAGAACCAACTCATAGCTGAACCTCCAGAGGGTTTTCAAAAGTTGTAAATATCATAGAAGATAGACCATCTTTCCCCCCGGGAGCAACTGGCGAACTCTAACTGCATGGCTTTGAGTTAGTAGCACAACTCCTTACTATTAGGTCCCTAGAGTTCCCAAATGACAGTGATTGTTGTTATTAGGTGCTGTCGAGTCAAGTAAGATTCTCAGCGACCTTATGAACAACAGATCTGAATCCTATCCTATCCTATCCTATCCTATCCTATCCTACCCTATCCTATCCCATCCCATCCCATCCCATCCCATCCTATCCTATGCCATCCTCACAATCTCTGACATACTCAGGCCCATTGCCACAGTCACTATGTCAATCCATCTGGTTGAGAGTCTTAAGCTCTTAGATAGACAGATAGCTGCTATTGGGTTGACCGATTCATAGCAACTTCATGTACAACCGAACAAAATATTGCCTGACCCTGTGTCACCCTTAGAGTGGTTGGCATATTCAAACCACACGGGAGCTGTTTTATCAGTCCAGTGTGCTGAAGGTCTACCTCACCCATGCTAACCCAAACTTCAACCAAACATGATGTCCTTTTCCAGTGATTGATCTCCACTGGTAACATGTTTAAAGCAGACAAGTCTGACAACGTTCTGCTGTGATCCAGTTAAGTACCTACGAGATGCTTTTTCTCATTACAGTTCCACCAACCAACTAACTGGTTAGCATCATCATCATTGCCACCTAGTTTTCACACTAGAAATGGAGGCTCAGAACAATTGGGTCAGGCAGTCGTGTCTGACGGAGGTGGCTTTGAGCGCAGGCTCATCTTGGCATCAAAGCTCTGTAATCTCCACTCCACACTGACTGAAATGGTTTTTAAAAAAGTATCCTTTTAGGGTTATTCTTCTTCCTTTTCCCCCCCTGACAGAACCATTTTTCCTAAGGAGCTTGTGTATCTCTTAAGTTCAAGTTCTTTCTACATCACTTGACCTGTAAGTCTCAAGACTCATAACAGCCTCTCACAAGATTAAAAAAACCCCAAACTCAAGCAGGGATTCTATTGGTCCAGAGGCCCTTCCACCCAGGGGTTGTTGAGTGAGGACATTTTTCAATAATCAGAACTTCTTTCATTTGTTCCTCCCTCTACCAAGCTATTATTTTCTTTTAATAAAGACAAACTTTATGACAACACTTTGCGTTTCTTAGCTTATGAGTAAGGCAATTTCATACGTTTCTTTTTTTCTGCTCACACCAATGCTATGAAGTGGAAACGTTAATTTCCATTTTCTTGTTGGACAAATGGAGGCTGTGATACTCCCCTGTATACTTAAGGATGTCCCAAACACCAGAGGCAAAATGAAAAACCAGACAAGAAGTATGGCTGGAAGACGATAGTGTTGGGAAGGGCAGTGTGGATTATTATTAGATCAAACACTCTGAATTCATCATATACCGATGTCTGCAGGCTAAATTATTTCCATTAGAAATAAGAGTGATTTTCCTTTTTTTTTTTTTGTGGTCCATTGGAGTATTCGGCTGCTTCACCATGAAACTGAACGTCTCCTACCCAGATACTGGCTTCCAAAAACTCATTGAATGGACGATGAACGCAAACTTCATAATTTTATGAGACACAAATAGCCACAGAAGTTGCTGTTGATTCTCTTGGGGATGAGTGGAAGGGATGTGTTGCCTGGATCAGTGGTGGAAATGTCAAACAAAATTTTTCTTTTTTAAAAAATTAATTGTAATGAGTTTTTAGAGTCTTAGGGTTTCCGGTCATTCATTGCTGCACTTTTCTCCCTGCCCACACCTTTCCCTCCAATTCACTTTTCTCCTTGAAAAGTAAAAGAAAAACTCTTTCATTAGTATGCAATCCCTTCCCCCAAGTCCACTGCACTGTGCAGCCTTCATTCTGGACTCCTGTCATGACAATAATACCCAATCAGATATCTCTTTTAAACAGATCGTTCCTCTTCTCCTTTTCTGTCTTCCATAAACCCCAATCAAACAAGGTTTTCCCATGAATCAGGGTGTCTTGGCCCACTGTCCAGTTCCTTGCTGCTGAGTAAGGGACATTCCTGTTACAGACCACGGAGAAATGGAGAGAGAAAGCACCCAGGGAAAATCTGTCTGCGGTTGTATTGTGGTTGCCAATCTGAGTGTTCTTAATTTGGTTAATTGTGAAGAAGGGGAGAAGGATAGCTCAGCACTGACTGATAGTAAGTACTTGTGCCTCGTTGCCTGGGGCCCAAAAGAGCCAGCTAACTAGTCAGTCTCTCCAAGGCAGATGATGTCTGTCACTATGTTGTGAGAAAGCCACTGCACAATGAAGGCAAAAACCAGGTCCCAAAGCCCTCAAGATTCAGCGTCTTCTTACTCCACATGTCCTGCAGCGCAAGCGATGGCGCATTTTGCTGAAGAAAAAGTGTGTTGAGAATAAGGAGGAGGCTGCAGAGCACACTAAGCTTTTGGCCAAGAGAATGAAGGAGCAAAGAAAAACGCCAGGAGCACATTGCCAAGAGAGGGAGGCTGTCCTCTCTGAGAGCTTCTGCCTTCAAATGTGAATCTAGTCAGAAATAGAATTTTCTATGAGTGGCAAATAAATAAGCTCACTTATTAAATATATTTTAAAAGAGTGCTTTTATTGAGCTCTAAGGAGGAAAACCTCCCATACTGTCAAAATTCTGATTAACTTATTTGCTTTTTGCTTTTTTCAGACAGGAAGAATATTCATAAAAATGACTTTCAGCCACTAAAATGTGACCACTTGGATCTTTCTGCAGAATCGTAAAATGGAGGCATGTTTCTGATAATTTATCCTAAAATCACACTGTGAGCCCGACGGCACAAGGAAACAGACTGTAGACTGGGCATCACTGGCCCTAGTAGTCTGTTAGGTCTGAAGTAGCGAATTTTTGTGTGTAAGCAGTGTACTTTCTTGTGGTAAAGGCTCATGTTTCACCAGCGCTAAATGGCATCATGGACACCCACAGATAAAGGTAAAGGGGCTTTGGAGAAACACCAAAACAGGTTTATTTAGAGAGTTATATTTCTGGGACATTGGAAGAGGCATTGATGGAGCTTGGGCTTTGCAGTGAAATGATTTGGGTTTTGGGGTTAGACCTAGCTTCAGTTATGACTTCAAGGCACACAGTGCCCTTGGGTAAATTACTTTTTTAAAAAATATTTTATTTATTTTTATTTTTTTAAATTATTTTGTTGTTGTTACTGAGAAAATACATATCAACCAACAGTTTGCATATGTACAAGTTACTGACAATGACTATAATTATTGAATGTGCAGTCATTCACATCTTCCTTGGTCCCAGATTGTTCCTCTCCCTTTAACATAAACTCCTAAAGCTCCTATGTAATCTTTTATATTGCTGTGGTCACTGTGATCCCAGAGTGAGGCCTTGAAAGAGCTCAATGTTCAAGGCAAGCATCCTTTCCCGTGTTGTTAAGTGTTGTCTAGTCCATGTTGACTCATAATGGTGCAGTTGGAAAGCTTGCCTTCTGCACCAATCTCTGATTACCGTGTTTTAAGCAGTCACTGTAGCAATCTATCTTGCTGAGGGTCTTTCTTTCGCTGGCCCTCCATTTTTCTAAACATGAAATCTTTTTCCAAAGACTAGCATCTCCTGAAAACCCATAGTATACGAGACAGTGTTTCTTTATCCTCTAAGAAGCACGCTTGGTAACACTTCCTCCAAGACAGATTTGCTTGTTCTCTTTGCCGTACTCAGTGTCTTCAATTCTCTTTGCCTACAGCACAATTTAAAGGTGTCAACTGTTTACTAGCTAATGCAAAACATTGTTTGCTTTTGAGAAGACTTCAGGGTAGCCTTTTGGTTTTAGGTTTCAAGATTACCTCAGGACAATAGTTTGCATTCAGCCTCTACAACTCCCGTAAGTCTAGAGTCTGTGAGAAGTTATTTCATTCCTTTCAGCCTAATTTTCTTCATCTGTAAAACCAAGATGCTAATATCACCTCTCATGCTTGTTTGGGAGCAAATGAAGGAAGTGGGAGATGGGAGAATGGTTGGAGATGAAGCTGGAAAGATAGAACTTGGTCATGAAGAATTTATGGGGTGTGCTAAAGAGTGTTAGTTTGATTTCAAGGGCAATGAGGCATCACTGGAAGTATGGAGGCCAGAAAATAATACAATAAGGCAATGTGTTTTGAAAAGATAACTCTGGTGGCAACATAGAAAGTGCACTGGAAGGGCCAGAGACTTTAGTGGTGGTATGGAGCTAGAATAGCTGGGAAAGATATTTTGGAAATCGACAATGTGGTGGATAATGAGATATGAGGGGGAAGCGTAAAGTTAAAAATGGCAACTAACATTTGTATAGCTGTTAAAATGCTTTCCCATAAGCCTCCTTATCTGATACCCACAATCACTTTATGAGCTGGATTGTATAATCATTGTTCTCATTTTATATGTAAGGAAACGGATGGGCAGGGAGGTTAAGCCAAGGCTATAGAGCTGATTAGCAGAAAAATCAGAACTTAAAGCACAAGGCTTTGTTCGTCCATCCTGACTCTGTCTATGATAACACGTGTCCTCTAAGCTTCAGCACACAACCACAGCTAAGAGTGAGTGGCAGTCTAGGTCCAGGGCGGGATGACTGATGGGCCCCCAGGTTGCTCAGTCTCTCTGGTTGCTAGGAATCTCTGATAATTAGAGTCCCCAGGTTGCTAGGCGACCCGAGTTGCTAAGAGTCTCAGTTTATTATAAGACTTGGATTGTTAGAAGCCTCAGGTTATTCAATTTTTCAATTTATTCGAGGCTTCATGGTTTTCAAAGCCCAAAAGTTATTAGAAACATCAGTTACTGGGGTCCCAGGCTCTCAGAGTCATCAGGATACGTCCCACCTTCCCTGCCAGGAATCACAGAATTTTAGAAAACTTGGATTTGAAAGTGCCAGTTTACGAGTAGCTTCAGGGCTTCAGTAGTAGCTCCTGATTTGCAGAACTTCTAAGATTCTGTGTAGCAAGCACACCCTCTTACCACCAGACTATCAGGGCTCCCTTGAACTTCTAAGATTCTAAGTAACTGGACTCAGCACTTCAGGTTCCTTGGTTTCCTAAAGGAGCCCTAGTGATGCAAAAGCTAAACACTGGACTCCAAACCAGAAGGTTGATAGTTCAATCCCATCGGCCACTCCAAGGATGAATGATGAGGCACTTTGCAGCCTTGGGAACCTATGGAAGAGTTCTACAAAGTTGAACGAGTTGCAGTTGACTCAGCAGTGGGTTTGGCTTGGCTTTGCCTTCCTATCAATCACTGAGTGCTGCAAATAGATTGCTCTCAGCTTCTAACCCAAACAATGATGGTTCAAATACACCCACTGATGCCACAGAAGAAAGACCAGGTGATCCGTGTCCAGTAACACTATAACCAAGAAAACCTGACAGAATTCAATGCTACTCTGAACATGTGATTTGGAATTGACTTTATGGTGATGCCCTGGGACTGTCTGGTCCTGGTTTACCAAAGTCAATGACCAGGAATGCAGCTTCATTTCTCCCACCAGCTCAGTCTCTTTCTAGCTCGTCCTTGTTGACTTGAAGCTGTACATTTTTTTAGGTGTTTCATCACAGGTTGACCTTGTTCACTCCACAATGGCACTCACCTGGTTAAGTCCGCACAGGGTTCCAACCTCTGAGACACTGGTTTGAAACCCTCTAGAGCAGAGAAGTATTCTAATTGTGAACAAGCCAGAGGTTCACGCACACTTGAGTCATGTTTATGGTCTAATTGCTGGCCCTCTAGCCTGCCAATTTTAAATAATCCTAAATTAGACTTACTGAAAGATCAATTGACTTCCTTACACTTCCAATTATTTGATTATGCTAGTGAAAACAGTAAAACTATTTTTGCTGTGTGTATGCTTTTCTTTTAAAAAAGTTTTAAAAATAATTTCAGAGTCACAGAAAGTTCTTAGCAGTACTGATAAATGTCATCTATTTTTTATTCAGTTTTACCCAATAGTTACGTCTTACTTGAGGAAAAAACCCCCACAAACTCATCAAATCTATTCTTATTCATGGCAACTCCATGTGTAGCAGAGCAGAACTTACCTCCTCAGGGTTCTCTTTGGTTGGTTTTTCCAAAAGTTAAAGGGTAGGCCTTTCTTCTTAGATACTTCTAGGTGTTCTTGAAACTCCAACATCTTAATAACAAAGTGCGTTAAGTGTTCGCATAACTCAAGGTCTCTATGATACTTTTTTTTATAATATAAAAATAAAAATATTGTGCTACAGCGTATCACTTAAGAGATTTGTATCATGACCACCACTATTAGGGAAGTTCTAGTGGCCCAGAGGTAAGGAGTTGCATTGCCAACCCAAAAGCATGTGGTTTGAATCCACCAATTGCTCCGAAGAAGAAAGAGGAGCAATTTCCTCAGGTGCATTTTACAGCCTCTGAAAACCAGCTGGAGGGTCAGCCAAGAGTCGGTTCTGACTTGAGGGCACATAACAACCACCATCACCACCACTGTTAAGACACACATTGATCTTTTGTTAGGACTTCATTGTCTTATTTACCTCCTTCCCTCTCCACCTACTGCATTCTAAAACGCATTCATCTAACATTTATCCAGTGCTTTCTATGACTCTTACCCATTAATAAGTCAAAGAAATAGATAAATAAGCCCGTCTTGGATTTATTAGTGAGTTCTGTTTCCAAGTCCATCTTTAAATGGAATTTTACATAAATCAGAACAGTTAGATATGATTTGTATTTAAGTCAGTTAGTCAAATGCTTGTCTTAGTATATAATGTCGCCTTTTATGCATTAATTAACAAAACATTTCCAAATACCCAAAACATCTCTCACATAGCAGTTATTGTTGTTATGTGCCATTGAGTCGACTACGACTCATAGTGACCCTAAGAACCTTGCCTGAACCTTGCCCTATCCTGAGCCAACCCCACTATTTCTGACCCACTTGACCTCATTGCCACAGTCACTAACAGTGACAATGTAACATAACAGTATACTGATAATAATGTAGTTTTGATATTTGTTGCAAAATAGTTCCTGTTTGTTACTGTACTTATAGTCATTGTGTGTTATCTCAAAATTTTAGTACAATAATAGGCAGTATGCAACCACAGATTGTACATGACTTGCATAACTTACTCCCTGTCTTAGAAAAGCTCACAGACATGGACACAATCGTGCACAAGTGTAAATGCTAGTGTAATGTGACAATTCTATGATAAGGATAAACTCAGGGTCCAGCATCAAGAAAATAACTGAGTGAACTCAAGAGGTAGAGAGTGTGAAATCAACACTTTCACAAAAGTCACATTGCTGCATGGATTTGTTTTTTATTGTGGTGAAAAATCTATATAACACAGCATTTGTCAATTCAACATTTTTTATGCACAGTTCAGTGACATCGAGCACATTAATCATGTTGTACAACCGTCACTCATATCCACAGCCAAATTTTCCATCCCCATTAACAGATACTCAATGCTTGCTGAACAATAACTCCCGCTACTGGGCTGCTTTTGAAGGATGAAAGGAAGTTACATGATGCTCCAACACGAAGGCATTTTAGACAAATGAGTCTGGGGAAGCACTGATAGTTCAGAGCTGTCAGAACACAGAGGGTGGGAGCGGTGCTCCTTGAAGAGCAGGGAGATGAGGCTGGAGATGAGGTTGAAGAGAGAGGACAGCCTGTGGGGGACGACCGGGGTTACTTGTCAAATGGCTTTGTTTGTCCCACAAGTAATGAGGATCCACGCAAAGGTTTAAAAATGGGGCTGATTCTCTCATCTCTGTCATCAGAAAGCTCTTGCTAGCGTCCACCAGTTAGTTAGCAAGCGTTCTCAGTATTAGATGAGATCTGACGGTGGCTGGAATGGGCATAGACGTGAAAGAACCATTTTTTACCCTGAAGGAGACCAGGATGGGGTATGGGGAGCATTACAGGGATAAACAAATATTTTCCCCTAAGATTCATGCTTTCTTCTTTTTCTTTAGGCTGTATCCCTTTTCTTAAGAACAAATCCTAGGATCTAAGCCCAAGATGAATGCCCGTGGAGCAATTCCCTGCTTATCTAGAGAGCTGCTAGCTTCAGGGAGGGACAACACAGAGAACAGGCTTGGATGTGAAAAAGGCCTCTAATCAGTTCAAACACTTTCATGACATTGCTCTGAACTACCCTTTGGAGTCTTATTCAGATCCCTTTTTTGACAATTCAAGAGCAGTTTTCAAAAACATGGTTCCTTGGTTTCTTCTCCACAAACATAGTAATAATGGAAAACTATCTTTTATTGAATGTCTGCTTCACGCCAGGCAGTACGTAAGATGTTTTGAATGTTTTCTCCCCAAGCCCCACCACAGCATCCCTTCTCTGTCTACCCTGGAGTGGCAGCCCTTTTTCTTTTTCACAGGTGAGAATGCGGACGCTCCTCCACACTAATTTACCGGCTGAGGTCACAGAGCTAGTAAGCATTATGATAGCAGGAGTCCAGTCCAGGGCTGTGAGATTGTGCACCGTGAGCTCCCAGCCCACTGCTCTGTGCGCCGGAAGCCACAGAGCATGAGAGAGGAGGGAAGGGTGGCAGCTCACCGTGCCAAGCAAGACACCAGGCCAAGGAGTGAAAGTCAGATGGATTGAAGAACTTGACAAGTGTTAAATGGCTTTCTTCTGACCTTATACGAGGAAGAAGACAGCATGAGAGAGGGGACAGGCAACAAGGAAAAAAAAGAGCATGGTGAATTGAGACTGTTTAGTGTAGGAGCCAAATGGTTAACACACGCAGTTGCTAAGCTAAATTTCAAGAGTTCAAAGCACTTCAGAAGTAAAATCTGGCAATGTACTTCTAAAAAAAAGTCAGCTCTTGAAACTTGTATGGAGAATAATTCTACTCTGACATGTTTAGGGCCACCACCAGTCAGGGTCAAAACAATTAACAACTGGGTTTTTTTTTTTTTGTTGTTGTTTAATTTAGGGATAGGGACTTTCTTAGTCCTCCTAACAACAATTCCTTCTTGATTGCAACACAACACATAATCTGGGAAACTGGGAATGCTCAGAAGGGTGGAGGGACAACACAGGAGAGGAAGATCCTGGATGAGATGGATCGATATAGTAACTGGGGCAATGGAGGCTGCTGTGTCAGAATTAGAGAGACTGGCTCAGGACAAGGCAGACTTCACAACTGTTGTACACAGGGTCACTATGGGTTGCAGGTGACTCGACAACACATAACAACAACAACAACAACATAATCTGGCCACCGATGGCTAGAGGGGAGTAAGAAAGAACCTAAAGTCAAACTCATTTCAGCTGAATCTGTCTGCATTCATAGTGACTTTATAGCACAGAGTGGAACTGTCGCATAAGGATTCTAATTGCAATCTTTAAAAAAACA
This sequence comes from Elephantulus edwardii, assembly GCF_000299155.1. Lineage (NCBI taxonomy): Eukaryota > Metazoa > Chordata > Mammalia > Macroscelidea > Macroscelididae > Elephantulus > Elephantulus edwardii. Next base: position 3,763,446 of record NW_006399844.1, on the reverse strand, counting down.
GATTGCTACATCATCCTTCTGTGAAGTGGTGGTAGGCCAAGAAAGTTGGTCTTTCAATTAGCAGCCAAGCAATCACTGAATCAGCAAGAGTCCTTTGAGGAAAGTAACAGGGCCACAATTCACAGGAAAAGGTTAACGCTACTTTCATTGTACCGAGTTCAGGGTGACTCAGGGAGCAGACCTTTCTCTAGAAGCTCCAGGTTCTCTCTAGTCACACCATTGTCCCTTGGAAGGTGTCCACTGTGCACATTCCCAGGAGTTGCATTGAGAGTCCCCTCTGTTGCTGTATCAGCTAAGATACGATGATTGGTTGAAGGGAGAGAAGGGCACAGAGATGAAAGAATGTATCTTTCCTGATGGATAATTCGAGCTAATTTTCTTTTCAACCAACTCATTAAGCCATATTTTCATCTACTTCTTTTTTCATTTAATATTGGAAATATATACATGAGAGAACTTGCAGGCAGCTCTTAGTCTGGTGGGAATGATGGAGAAAGAAGATGCTGATGGAGAGTGATAAATGCTGAGATTAAGGTTAACACAGGACACTGCAAGAGTGGAGGGGACCACAACTCAACATAGGGGAGGGAACCAAACTTAAGTGGGTGCTTTAAGGAAAACTAGATGTTAGCTATGGCCTTGAAGGCAGAAAGGGTGTGTTTGACAGGGAAAATAGCATGTGTGTAAAGATAAGAATGCAAAAAAGATTGCCACACATTTGGGAAATGATAAGAAATTTGGTGGTTCTTAGCTTACTTTAGAATAACTTGGGAATGTTAAAGAGCCTCTAAGTGGCACAAATGGTTTAAGTGCTCAACGACTAACTGCAAGATTGGTGGTTTTGAACCTACCTCAAGGTGGTTTGGAAGAAAAGATCGGCAATATATTTCTGGAAAATCCCAGCCTTGAAAACCCCGTGGAATACAGTTGTATTCTGCAGCAGAGATTACTACGAGCTGGAATAGATTCCACGGTAATGGATTTGCTTTTACTTTCTTGGGAGAGTTGAAAGTATTTTGATGCTGAATCCAGGCATTGGTATTTTTCCTGCTGCCCAGGTGATTCTAAAGTGTTTCCTGGATTGAGAATGAGAGATCTAAGAGATGCTGCTGGAGACCTGATGGGAGCCAATGGCAGAGCTCTGCTAGGTGGCATGGTCAAGCATCACAGCTTTCTTTCAAGTCGAGTCAAGTCAACACAACTCAATTCAACACAACACAACTCAACTCAACTCTACTCAATACATTGCAATGGAGTCAGAACTGACTCCACCCACAAGTTTTTAGCTCATTAATAGCCTACAGGTTTCTGAGGCTGTGTGTGTGAATTGAGTGGGAGGCAACTGCCCATCTTTCTCCCTCAGAATAACTGGTGGATATGAACTGACAGAAAGGCACCATCTTTGTCTTAGCAGCACCGCTCCCACTTGCATAGAGTTCAGCAGAGAAATAAAGGCCTGCAGATGCCTGGCTCGAGCCTTGTCTGCCCTCTTAAGTGCTCCTTCTGAGCTGCTGTTTCTTATTCCCCATTTGAAAGTGAAAGTCAACTGGGAAATAACAAAATATACAATAAAATTTAAAAGAAAAAAGGTGAAAGATTACTCTATAAAAAGAAGCAATAAAATAGTAAAAGCAGGACAATATACTAAAAACACACACCAAGGGCTAAGCAATAAAAGAAAGAGCTGGAATGAACTGATCCAAGTGGTGCTCCTCTCCATGCACTGAAACAGCCAAGCCTCCCCAGCACCCCAGGAGAGAGAGAGAGACAACCACTATGGAGGAAGATGAGACTTGGGAAGGCTAAGCGCTCTGCTTAAGGTTACAGTGGGTGGAGCAGGGTAACAACCCCATTCTACAGATGAGGAAATGGAGGTGAATTTACAGACTGACACAGTGACCTGCAACAGCGGATTTAGGCATCACAATGATTTAGAATCACAATGAGTTACACAGTTGGTTCAATGGCACTTAACAACATCAACATAGCCAGATAGGTGCAGAACAGTAAGTTGAACTCAGGATAAACATTTTCAAAACTGGCTTCCTATTGGTGTCATTTGGGGAGTTTTCAAGAAAATACTGATGTTGGATCAACTTTCCAAGACTGTTTTTTGGCCTTACTAAGGGAGCTATGGTGGCCTGTGGCAAGAAGCTGCTCTGCAATCCCAAAGGCATGTGGTTCAAACCCACTGGCTGCTCCACGGGAGAAGGATGGGCAATATCCTGTCATGTGATTAACTGCCTCTGAAAATGTGCTGGAGGGTCAGCTGTGGGTCATTCTGAGTTGATAGTACACAACAACAACAACGTAGTGGGAGTAGGGAGGGAGCCCTGGTGGCCTAGTCCATTCTGCTGCTAACCCAAAGTGGTGTGTCTCTGGCAGTTTGAGTTTACCAGCTGCTCTGTGGTTCTCCTTTCATGCATTTACCGCCTCTGGAAACCCACTGGAGGGTCAGTTATGAGTTGATGGTGGGGTAAAGAGCTGTAGGGTGTAATGTTGTGAGAATGGGGCTGCTAACCAAAATATCAATGATTTAAACTCACTGGCAGCCTCATGGGAGAACGGTGAGGCTGTCTGCCCCTGTAAAGGTGTGAAGACCCCATGGAGCAGTTCTCCTATATCCTGCAGGGCTGCTGTGAGTCAGAATTGATTCAGGGCAATGGAGTTTGGTTTGGGGGGAGGCAGAGGGTGCAGTGAACACATGTATGGCTGGACTCCGTCCTTGGTAGTAACTACTTGGATTTATTGATCATGCAGTGGATTAGCATAGCGTCTGCCACATTGGGCTCAAACAGCACCTAACGTGAGGATGGTGGAGGACAGGGCTGTGTTTGACTCTGTTATACATCTGATTAATAGAAATCAGAGCCTACTCAATGGTGGTTAACAGCAAAAATGGTTTGTGAGTATCTTTATAGATGTTTCCCTAAGCCCTCCTAAGGCCTATGAAGGTATTCTGGTAGGTCAAACAGTTAAATACAAGGCTGCTAACAGAAGGCTGGCAGTTTAAATGTGCTCCAAAGATCCATGGGAAAAAGACTTGGGACTTTGCTCTCATAAAGATTCAACCTGTTGCTGATTAATTTCATTTGACTCATAGTGACCCCATAGGCTGGAGCAGAATCTGTCATAGGTGAGAGCAGAATTTCCCCACAGGATTTCCAGAGCTGGAACAAGCTGTCACAGTTTCACCCTGGGTGGATGGCGGGTTCGAGTTAGGTTAGCAGCTGGACATTTAGCTGCTGCGTCATGAGGGCTTTGAGTGAAGATGAAAGCTTAGGAAACCCTGTGGGGCTGTGTTCTTCACATGGGGTCGCTGCAGGTTGGAATTGACTCAATAGCACCCAACAACAACCACAATGCCCTGCGGGGTAATGAGGACTCTGATACCCACTACCTGAGGGCAGCACGGATGGTAGTCACTGCCATCTGCTTTTGTGCTCAGGTTAGTTAGCCTCGCTGCAAAGCTCACTAACCACTGTGCCGCCTGGGCCCTGGGAGCAGCCACAGTGCTGTCACATGCCCTGTGTGTCATCTCTCTGCCCCTCAAACTTTGGAGGGAGCTCTGGTGGCTTAGTGGTAAGAAGTGGTGCGGTCAGCCTGAAGGCAGGTAGTTCAAATCCACCAGCTGCTCTACAGGAGAAAGATGGGCAATCTCCTCTATGATTTACAAATGTTGAAAATCCACAGGAGAGTCAGTTATGAGTCTCTTCTGAATCAATAACTCCTAACACCACCACCACCACCATCACCATCACCACCACCACCACCATCACCATC
>NW_006399844.1:3753989-3758985 GCF_000299155.1 Elephantulus edwardii | reverse complement strand
CACCACCACCACCACCATCACCACCACCATCACCACAGTTTAGAATCCACAGTGTTATCTTTGTCCTGGGCCTGTTGATTCTTAGCAGTCACTAGCTGATGGTTTGCACCTCAGTTATAAGTGATAAACTTATTTTCCCCTACCTTGAAAAAACAAAAATCTAGGCACTTTTTTTCTGTTTCCAAAACTCTGTAGTGACTGACTCTGACCTTTGATGCCACTGAGATTTAGACATCTCTTTTCTCTTTAACCGTATCCTAGGGAATCTGGAGCACCTATATCCTAGGAGGTGTGGTGAGCACACCTTCCTGGTGCCCAGAAATTTTTGAAGGCTGGGAAATTTTTAAACACAGGCAGCTTCCTGGCAGTGCCATTTTGAGCCCCAGAGTGGTAAGTAAAATCACCTATATAAAATCACCTGTATAATTTTTCCTGGCTGTGTTATCCCAATAGAAGTTAAGAATGAGATCTTTCTGCTACGGGACAGACAGTTGAGTTTTGTGCAAAGGCTTTGATTCTGTCCCTACTCATGTGACATCCAGTGTCTGTCCCCAACACCCAAGATGCCTCCTTCCTGGATGAATTGGAGGTGGCAGCCTCCACAGCTGCCCAGGTAGCCTCATCTAGCTTGGCCAAGCAGGAGATGGCGCCACCTGGTGGTCACCATGCATACAAGGGCATCGCTGGGTAAGAGTCTTGGGGCTCCTCCCTGAACCAAGGGCCCCAGAAGCCTATCAAATATGTATGTTTATTTTACAGTTTGTTTTCAGGGAAAGTTGTGTAGCTATTTATCTTTTCATCCTACGATTCATACACATTTTATTCCCCAGCACTCAGGCTGTGAACGGGCTCTGGAGTCTAGCATGTGACCAGAGGGCCTAGGGAGTCTGACTTTAGAGGTATGTGTGTGATGGGGTGGTGGTGGTGGTGAGAGGTGGGCATGAGTCTCTTTGCCATGTGCTCCCCACCACGGACACCTTAAGCTGGCCGCCTCCTCCTCCTTCCAGGGCCCCCTCCCTCCCAGCATCAGCAGTTTACCCAGTTTACCTGCGGCTCCTCCACTGCCTAAACAGGCTGATAAGACAGAAAGTGGTGCCACTGCCCTGGAAGTACTATCCCTATCCATCCCAGGCCTGTGCTCTGGTTTCCTTCTGGATTCCCTTCTAATGGATGGATGTGGTGTCCTCATTCCACTTTCCTGGACTGAAGGAGATGCAGGTCCCTATGTTTACCTCCACCAGAGATGACCACACGTCACAACACAACACAACACAACAACACACAAGTGCAAACACAAATCACACACGCACCAGTGTGCAAACATGTGACACAGGTGCTGACAGAATTCACACCCAAACAGTCCAGGGCAGGTAGATACACATGGACCCAGACCCAGACCCAGACCCAAAACATTCAACACAAAACACACACCTCCACACAACCTGCAAACACAAAGTAGAAATGATGCACACCAAGGGTCGTCAAGGCACACTCATTCCCTGCAATGGGATCCTTCTTCCTGCTCTGCCCAAGACCTCAGGAGCAGGTGGTATACGGAAGGCAGGAGTGGGACTCCCCACCTTACTCACCCATTCCTGCTCTTTCAGGTCAGATCAGATCAGGGGAGAGACCCACTGAATCAGCCGGCCTTCCTTGCTCCTTTCCCTGCCTCAGGTTGTGTGTGTCTGGCCTTTGCATGATGGGGAGGGCAGGAAGGCCTGGTGAACTGGGCATCCCCACCGCTTGACAGGGCCTTGGAGCATTCCGTGTCCTCTCTCAGGTGCTCGGAAACAGTGACAGTGTTAGGAGTTAGGCTAACTGTTTCGTAATTTGAGGCAAAAACACAGAGAAGGAGAGTCAAAGATAACATAAAAATCCTAGAGAGTCTGACCATTTCTGCTAGAACCTCACCAAACAAGCTATTAGACAACCTGAGCTCATATAATGTGAAAGCTCAAGCAGAGGGCAGAGATATCAATGGTAATGCCACGCTCTCATTCAGCTTTCAGTTTATCCAAGACCCAGGCATATTTGAAGGAGCCCTTTCCCATCTCCGCAGCTTCCGTCTCGAATTTCTCAATGGTTCTCTTGTCGATCCCACCACATTTGTAGATCAGATGGCCAGTCGTGGTGGACTTGCCCGAATCTACGTGTCCAATGACGACGATGTTGATATGGGTCTTCTCCTTTCCCATTTTGGCTTAGGTTTTGCAATGGTATTCACCAACACCTGTACTCTGGCGACAAACCCGTTGCGAAAAAGCACATTCTATTTCTTTTTAAACAATGACTAGGTTTTCTACATTCATACTTTGTACATTCCATATTTCAATTATTAGCAGCTGCCTCCAGTGCTCTATCTAGTAGTCTAAGCATGCTGTATTGTTCACAGGGTTTTCTAAGGCCTGTAATTTCAGAAGTGGAAGACCAATTCCTCTTGCTTGTCTGTCTTAATTTGGGACCTCCACTTTAGCATATTATCTGACAGACAAGAGTACTTAAAAAGAGCAGATAGACAAGCAAGCATATTATCTAAGTTATTAAGTATAGCATAACTTTTATAATATAATAAACATAAGAAACATAATAAATATAATGTAAAATAAATACTATAAGTACTATAAATATAATACTATAAATACTATACTATACTATACTATACTATACTATACTATATAAGCTATTAAGTATAATACATAAGCTATTAAGTGTAATATATAAGCTATTAAGAGCAGCAACATGTGAAGACACTTCCCCAAAACAAAAACTGACAGATAAATTCGCATTGGGTCCCTCCACCCCACCCCCAGGGGCTGCAAGGTGAGGCCTCTAACTGACTCCTAATAGGATGTCTCAGGCTCCAGCCACTCCCATCCATTCATTATCTGTGTGCTCCCCTGCGATGATGGCACTCTGGGCCTCCTGGCCTGGCTCCCAGCATGCATCTGGGTGCTGTAGCTCACGGGAGGACAAAGGATGGCAGAAGAAGAATCGATGTCTTTGAGCTCTGGTGCTGAAGAAGAGTATTGAACATACTATGGGCCGCCGGGAGATCAGGTCTGTTCTACAGAAAGTAAAACCAGGTTGCTCCTTGGAGGGAAGGATTTTGAAGCTCCGTCTCACATACTTGGAGCATGTTACCAGGAGCAGTCAGTCCTTGGTACAGGACATCATGCTTGGGAGGGTGGGGGGACGGTGCAGTGGAGGAAGACCCTGGATGAGGTGGATTGATTAACACAGTGACTGAGGCAATGAGGTCAGGTGTGTCAGAGATGGTGAGGTTGGCTCAGGACAGGGCAGGTTCATAGCCCTTGTTCATAGGGTCGCTGTGAGTAGTGGGTGACTCAATGGCACATAACAACGACCACAACAAAATTGCCATACGTACTCTGGTGCTTCTACAGCACTGAACTTCCTGTTGTTTCCCACCCAGATCAGTTCTTTGATGGGGCAAGGGAGACTGGAGCTGGGGACACTCACTGCACATTAACAACAGCGTCACAGTGTCAGCATCATTTCCACGGTCCCATCAAGCTCCCTCTGGGTCACCACTCTACGCCTGCAGGTGTGTGTGACATCAGGAGAGAAAAGGGGATTGAGTGGGTAAGAACTTGGACGTTGGACTTTGTCGTAATTCTCAGAGGACTCTTCGAAACCAACTGCTAAAAGCCTAGAACAGTATCTGTCAATATGCTCACAGCCCAAGAACTGGGACAGTGCCTCAGACCAGAAGCAAACCTTCCCCCTGATGCCTTCCGCCTCCCGTGCAAGGCTCTCTTCTCAAGAACCCCTACCATTCCCTATCACACGCACTCCTACACGTTCTTCCTTTTTGCACAACAATTAGATGGAACAAGAAACTGTGGCTCTTTTTGTTTTCTTATTCTCTTTCCTTCATGAAGCCCAACCAAGTCAGGGAAGTGAGAAGTGAGAGGGAGTAGTAAAATCTTAGATAATCAATCTCTTCCAGTCTAAGAGCCTTTCAGACAACTCTAAACTCAACTCTCTACCTAGACAGCTTTCAACACTTTGGTTTGCTTAGCCCCATCTTTTGTAGGTTAAGGCTCCACCTTATATTCCCCTCCCTCGACGCCTCTCTTTAAAGAAGTCTAGGTGTCAAAGGTGGGAAGACTTAGGGCCAGGAGCACTAGGGCCTTAGATTGGAACGTCTACATCGTAGGGCTTTACTGTGGCACCCATGAATGGACTCTCTAGGAAGTCTTGGTAGTGACTGGTCACCAGATTCCTGCACCATGTCCCCTCCTCATTTCAGCCTGTTCCTGTCTCTCCTCTGACCCTCAGCAGGAACACTGGGAATTGTGTGTCCTGTGCACATCACAAGGAGGTGTGTGGAGGAGGGCGCTCTCCTCAGGCTCATTGTCAGACACTTCTGTATCCACCTCCCCTGAAGGGTCACCTACTTCTTCCTCTCCATTGTATCATGGTAGCCATATCCCAAAGGCAAAAGCTCCTGGGCTTGATCTTAATGGTGGAGAGCATGTTCTCGCTATTCTAGTAAAAACCCTTTATAATATAGTCCATCAGGCCAGGCTCTGAGAAGGTTAAAGGGAAGAACTTTTTCTAGCTGTGGATTAAACAATATTGAGACTAGAATGTTTAAGTGGTGTCCATTCTCTCCTTCCTGACCTGAATCTTGTGGCAACAGACATGGAAAAATCCATGGAAAACATGCCTTCATGCTGAACAGGACACATATTGACTATATCTTTGAAAGATGTTCCCCGTCACCCAACGTCAATCTTCGTGAGAAAAAGGAGAGCCTTGTTCTCTTTCCTCCCAGAGGTTCCTTTTCTGATTCTGCAAAATTTTCACAAGCTGGGAGAAGTCTCCTCCAGGAAAGATTTTTTAAAAAATTGTTTTGTATACAATAATTTGCATACATTGTGTTTCATTCAAATACCTTGTGTTTTAGACAATCTTTTATTTACGTCGTGTTTCATACATTTGTACACATTGTATTTTATATAGTTATATA